>NW_011486301.1:13271-36810 GCF_000754665.1 Bison bison bison | reverse complement strand
AGGGGGGGGGGGGAGGGGGGGGGGGGGGGGAGGGAGGTTCAAGAGGGAGAGGACAAATGTATACCTGTGGCTGATTCATGTTGACATATGGCAGAAACCAATGCAATATTGTAAGGCAATTATCCTCCAATTAAAAATTAAAAAAAAAAAAAAAAGAATTCTCAATCCTAGAGCTAAGATCTAGGGTGTTTGTAAGATAAACATGATAGTAATGGTTATGATTAAATATTTCATCTTATTTGATTGAATTAACGGCAATTATAGATACTGACCATTAATACTAACAAGGCCAGAAGAGAAAACTATACATTTAACTTCATCAATAATTATTAATCTTCTTAAATTTGCATAATGTATTAATTACAATAATTATGCTCTCAACTGTAAGTATCACATAAACTTTACATTTAACAATTATCATAGTAAATTCTATAAACTAATGTCAATCTTTAGATTTTTTCATCTCTTTGGAATGACGGTAATTTATTATTAGTGGTAGTATTATAGTAGAAGCACTATTATTATTATTATCACTTACTATTATTAAACACCTCCAGAATGAGCTCCGACTTGTCATGGTGTTGTTTTTATTGTTTAGCCACTAAGCTGTGTCCAACTCTTTTGCAACAACCATGAACTGTAGCTTGCCAAGATCCTCTGTCTGTGGGATTTCCCTGACAAGAATACTGGAGTATGTTGCCATTTCCTTCTCCAGGGGATCTTCCCAACCCAGGGATAGAATCTGCATCTCCTGCATTGCAGCTGGATTCTTTACCACTGAGCCACCAGGGAAGCCCTTCTTAAATACGTTCATCTAAATACTAGACTAAAATGATTCTTGGACCATTTATCATTGTTCTTCTTTAGTGCTGGCATTTCATGCTCCTTTTCTTTCTTTCTTTTTTTTTTTTTCAACATCTACAGATACATATGCAGGTAAATTCTTGACCACGTGACTGGACTTTGAACCCATCACTTTGTTTCTTGGCACATGCATCCTTTGGTTCATTTGTTTAACAGACTTTTTGATCTGCTGCTTTAACCTAGCCTTGTTTTTTTATATATTCCTCGATTTTGGCTTCCCTACCTGCTTCTGATTCAAAGATTTTTCTTTCTTTCTTTCTTTCTTTTTGGAAATCAAATCTTTCTTCATTCCTCAGGGTTTTCATAATTTCTCTTTTCCCAGAAGCTCACTCTGCAGTTATCCTGATAAAATGAACTACAAAGATTTAAGTGCCTACTGTGTGCCCAGTGGTGAGATAAGTGATATATACATACAAATGAAAAGTTTACAGTATTCTGCTGCCACCCTCAGCACAACAGACTCCCCGATTCTAATGAGCTCTGTGTTTGGTAACAGATTTCATCATTCACTAGTTGCCAAGTGTCTTATGCTTCTACCTACCAACAAACCAGTTTTTCTTTACTATATGCTAGCAATAATTGTCTCCATGTCAATCACTTTATCCTGAATCACTAACTACATGGTTTTGTTATTACTATAATTATTGCTATTGTATGTCATTTCTGAATGCAGAGGGGAATTCTGAAGAAGGAATATTTTGAAAAGAACGGTACTGACACTTTCACTAAAAGGAAATGAATTATGCTAAATGTGAATCAGAAATTTTGAGTCACAAAAAAAGGAACATATTTTTCCTTGTGTGCCTTGTTAGAATTTTTCTTGCTGGTAATTATAGTATCATTCTTTTTCTGAGCTGCCTCGGAATCAATAAGATGAACCCCATGAATATAAAGCCCTCTCCCTGTTGCTGGCCAGGTAAATTGAAGTGATCCAGGTAAATAGAAGTCAGTCCAGCACAAACTAGACCCTAGACTCTTAAATTTTCAGAGTCCATTCAGAGGTAAAAGACCTGAAGAGAATTCACTGAAGGTCGTAATATTTTGCCATTTGACAAAATGCGCACTCTCTAGGAATGTGATTTTTCAATTAAGACGTTCATACTGATGATATGAAAATGACAGCAAGAGGGAAGAAGTGAGAGAGGGAGAGAGAGAAAGCATATTAAGTTCTAGGTGTTTTTAGGAACATTTATGGCTCACCCAGTACTAATTATAATATGATTTCAAATGTGTTAAGTTAACATTTCATGAAGTCCTTTTCATATGCCAGCCTTCGCAGGTCTTATTTTTGCTTCCTGCATATTTTCAGGCACTGAGATAAGTAGTTCATATTGCTTCTTTTCCTTTTATAACTTTTTAAGTTTGTGTGCACTCAAACATTATTTCTTAACTGGATCTGTATAGCTCCCCTTCCCTCTTTAAGCTCAGATATTTTAATTGTACCATTTCCAATATATTCATAATACAAATAACATATGAAATGTGTCAGTCTTCACATTGAATTTATAAATAAGTCTGGTCACAGTCAAATAATTTCACACATTGCCCAGCGTAAACGTCAATTTAAAATATGAAGCTCATAAATAAAATGAAAACTGTTACCCAGTGGATCTAAAAACAGTTATTATGTCAGAGTTAATCTTTGCATCAGCTTATGGTCTTCCTACACACTGCTTTAAATGTGAAACCCTAAATACCAAGGGTCCAGCATAATAAATCTTACTATGTTAATTCATTTGCAAATTTAAATTGGGAAAACATCATCATCTACTGGAATAGAATTTAACCTGGGAAAGATAACTGAATATTTGTAAAGGATGAAAAATAACATGAGATGATGCATTTTCATTGAAAAATAACCTACACTGTCATGATTTTTTGTTCCACATAAAGCATGGACGCATAATCAGAGCCTACTGACTCTTTTTAAGAATTGGGAAGAAAATTTGATGGGTCCCAGACTTGGAATCAAACCAGTGACACCTGACACTCTCTGTACAAAGTATGTAAAACACAAGTGGGAAACTGGAATATACCAATAGGTATTCAATTTACAAAGGGATCTGCAGGGCAGGTACATGTTTTCAAGGATAAAGCACTATTCTATATTCACCCAAGGAAAAGCAGAAATAAATACACTTTATTGCCACCACTGACTTTGCATTCCCTGTGGAGGAACAGATAGGCTCATTTTTAGATGGGGAGTTGCCTATGTGACAACTCTGAGTGGCCTCACATAATGAGTGTATAATTGTTTTTACCAAAAATCTTTAATTTTTATTGGTCTTATTTATTTATATAATAAGTGCTACATTAAAAAATTACATCAATACTGAATTTCCTACATAGGATTGTTCCCATGGCATTTGCAGAAGGTCTATATTTTGTAATTGTTTGGAAGTAGCTGGATGTCTCGCTTAACATTTCAAATTATTATAGTATAATTAGTTGAAACAATTTTTGTTATACAAATTTAAAAAGTTACTTTGATTTTTAATAGCTATGAAATTGTTTTATTTTTGTTATTTTAGTGATGGTGGTATTTCATATCTCCTATTTAGATACTTATATAACTATTATTTTCTTGAATTGGAGAATTTCACCAGATTGTCCTCAAAAGTTGTGAATTATTAACTTTGCCTAAAATATAATCCCTCTCCAAAATACCCAATTAAGTTTCTTTCTCTAAGTTCTAATTACTTTTGTGCCTCAATATCCTTATCAGAAAATGACATAAACTTACTTTATCATTTTTTTTTTTTGGTGAGTTAATGTATGTGAAGAATTTAGAATGGTAAGTAGTTTAACTGTTGTTTTAAAACTTCTTCCTGACATTACAAGCTCTCGGTACTATGGTTGGGTGAAAGGGTTAGAACTGCTGGAAGTATTTCTGAAAGTACAATTTAAGCTTAATTCCATTGGTGGTGGTAAATGTTGAAGGTAGGAGGAGAGTCACAATGATTTAGCCTTCAAATAATGACATAAAGGTCAATCCAGTCAACCAGGCAAGGATCATCAACAGCATTCTGCCTGGATTTGGGATTGAGGAGTATGACAAGTGATCCAGAACATTTAGTGCCTTGGATTTATGATACTTGATTTTCAAGAGAATTTTGATTTCAGATGAAAGCAGAGTGGTCTTCTAGAATCACTGTGATTGAATTCATATGGACTGTGTGACTAATTCTTGATTGATTTTATATCATTAATTCTAAAAATGGTTGCAGTTCTTAAAGGAATGATTCTCAAATTCTCAACCTTAAAATCCTGCCCTCAGAATCACCTGAGGAGATACTTCCATTGAATCAGAATTTCTTAGGTTGAGCTGAAAAAATCTTTTGAAGTTACCCCAAGTAATCCTATGGCACACTGAAATCTGAGAAAGAAAAATATCCTTTAGGAACACACAGTATACTCAATTATTTTCTCTCTAGAGATAATACAATTTTTTTCAAACGTTTAAGAATTTTGAAAAAACTGATTACAGAAATTCTACTTACTCTTCTATATTCCTGGAAATCTCAACAGGAAATTTTTTAGTAAACTGTTGAGAAAATCATGTTAAATACCTAAAATGGAGTCTTTTCATTTGCCAGCAATAATCACATATAAAATAAACCAAATGCTCTGATCTCACTCAAAGGAATTAATCTCTCTTAATGTTTTCTTCAGTCAGTCAGGTAGAGAAGACAAAATGTGGAGAACTAAAAGAGTTATTAATCTTTTTGCCATATTCATTTATCATTCAAACAAAAAAAAAGCAATTAAGATCTTCAGTCTGAAAACAGTTGACCTATCAGAGTCTTAACAGTAAGTGCCCTTTTATGTGGAATGAAATTACATTGTGTCTTAAAACATATTTGTTTTAAAATATCTTTCTCTGATAAATTATGTGACTATAAAACTCTATTATATAATATTTTCCACATTTTGAAATGTAAGTATGTATTTCTGTAGCTTTTGAGTTAACTTAAAATGTTATTAGAAACCAAAGGGTTTTTTTTTAAACACTCTTGATTTTAGAAAATAATATATACATGTATATGGGCTTCCCTGGTGGCTCAGATGGTGAAGAATCTGCCTGCAGTGCAGGAGACCTGGGTTCAATCCCTGGGTTGGGAAGGTCCCCTGGAGGAAGGCATGGCAACCCACTCTAGTATTATAGCCTGGAGAATCCCCATGGACAGAGGAACCAGGTGGGCTACAGTCCACGGGGTTGCAGAGCTGGACATGAGTGAGTAACTAAGAACAGCACATACATGCATATGTATAAACATACACATACATGCAGATATGTTACTCACTATATTATAATATGAGAACAATTTATAATATGAACAGAATGACATAATATAGGAAAATGAAAACAAAATTAAGTATCTTTTTGTTTCTGAATTTAGGTTTTAATTATAGGACAGAAATTTGATCTACTTGGTAATGATTAAAGGCTTTATATAGTGTTTAATATAATTTTTAACACAAATTTTAAATGTGGATATTCTATAAAAATGTGGAGTTTTAGGATGAGCATACTGCTCATCCTAAATCATGGGTCCTTGTCTCACTCTATAACTCAGGCAAATAACTTTAGGAAAATCACTTTAAATGTTCAGACTTAATGCTAACCAAAAATTAAAGAACTTTGATAATGATTTCTAAGGTTCATGCCAGATTAAAATTGAGGAGTCTTTCATTCTAATTCTGATTTCCAATGGTGAGAGACAGGTTGACAATTTTAGCATAGTTAAGAAATACACATTTTATGACAATAAAGAACTGTTAAACACATAAGGAAACTAATAACATGTATCATACCCTATTAAGAGTACTCATTTAAATATTTTAAAGAATTATTGATGGTTCTTTTTACTTTTTATATATTTTTCTAATGCCTTTAACAAACTAAATAAAGCAAAACATTTTTTGCTGTGTTAGGTCTAGGTCATGATGAACATTTATTTTTATATAGTACAAAGTACTTTCATTTTTTTTAATGGGGCTTCCCTGATATTTCAGATGGTAAAGAATCTGCCTGCAGTGAGGGAGACACAGGTGTGATCCCCGGGTCAGGAAGTTCCTCCGGAGAAGGGAATGAATTACTCCAGTAATGTTGCCTGGAGAATCCTATGGACAGAGGAGTCCGACAGCCTACAGTTCATGGGGTCATAAAGAGTTGGACATGACTGAGCAACTAACACCTTCATTTTTTATACATCTTTTCCCAAAGTGTGCTATTAAAAACTTCAAACATTCACAAAGTAAAATAATTGTAAATATTCATATACCTACTACCTAGATTCTACATTAATTTTCACAATATTAATTTTATTCTATCAGATCAGATCAGTAGCTCAGTCATGTCCGACTCTTTGCGACCCCATGAATCGCAGCACACCAGGCCTCCCTGTCCATCACCAACTCCTGGAGTTCACTCAGACTCACGTCCATCGAGTAGGTGATGCCAGCCAGCCATCTCATCCTCTGTCATCCCCTTTTCCTCCTGCCCCCAATCCCTCCCAGCATCAGAGTCTTTTCCAATGAGTCAACTCTTCGCATGAGGTGGCCAAAGTACTGGAGTTTGAGCTTTAGCATCATTCCTTCCAAAGAAATCCCAGGGCTGATCTCCTTCAGAATGGACTGGTTGGATCTCCTTGCAGTCCAAGGGACTCTCAAGAGTCTTCTCCAACACCACAGTTCAAAAGCATCAATTCTTCGGTGCTCAGCCTTCTTCACAGTCCAACTCTCACATCCATACATGACCACAGGAAAAACCATAACCTTGACTAGATGGACCTTTGTTGGCAAAATAATGCTCTGCTTTTCAATATGCTATCTAGGTTGGTCATAACTTTCCTTCCAAGGAGTAAGCGTCTTTTAATTTCATGGCTGCAGTCACCATCTGCAGTGATTTTGGAGCCCAGAAAAATAAAGTCTGACACTGTTTCCACTGTTTCCCCATCTATTTCCCATGAAGTGGTGGGACCGGATGCCATAATCTTCGTTTTCTGAATGTTGAGCTTTAAGCCAACTTTTTCACTCTCCACTGTCACCTTCGTCAAGAGGCTTTTGAGTTCCTCTTCACTTTCTGCCATAAGGGTGGTGGCATCTGCATATCTGAGGTTATTGATATTTCTCCCAGCGATCTTGATTCCAGCTTGTGTTTCTTCCAGTTCTCCATTTATTGATCTCACTACACATCTCTCTGTCAATATTTGTCTTGTAGCCTTTATGGATATGTTAAAGCAATATGCAGTCATTGATACCTATGAGTGAGTTTCAGGGCATGCTATCCCTCAGTATAGCACCTTGGCACACCGAATCTCTTAAGTTGAAGGAGTTTAAGAAAATGGCATAAGCAGGAAGTTCACTCCGACCTTCCTTTTCCTCTCCCTTCTTCTCTGAAAGCGGGAGATAAATCTCCCATATGACATGTACCCTCTCTGTATTAGGAGGTAGAGATAGCCTTAACACCAGAGACAGGGAATTTAGGGCTGCAAAGGTTCTGTAAACCTCGTTACTTTTCCACGACATCCTACCCGTCATCCAAAATCCTTTGTGTTGGCAATTCTTTACATACTGTTTGTTTCTTTGTCTAAAAAGTATAAACTTCCCGCTCTTGTTCCTTCCTGAGGGTCTTCATTCTTCTGTGGAGGTTCTCATGTACATGTAAAAATTCACTAAACTTGTATGCTCTTCTGCTGCTTATCTGTCTTCTATCAGTTTAATTCTTAGGCCCAGCCAGAGTTCCACAGAGGGGAGAGGAGAAATTTTCATCCCCTATATCACCATAATCTTGCCATCGTGCTGTTACTCAGTCAGGTCTGACTCTTTGTGACCCCACGAACAATAAGCCACCAGGCTCCTCTGTCCATGGATTTTCCAAGCAAGAATACTGGAGTAGGTTGCCACTTCCTGTTCCAGGGAATCTGCCCAACCCTGGGATAGAAACCACATCCCCTGGATCTCCTGCACTGACAGGCATTATCTTTACCACTTTGCCACCTGGGAAGCCCGTATCACCATCACTTTACCCTTAAATACTTCAGCATACATAGCATTAACCAGATTTCAAACTTTTTACCATTCTTTTTTTTTTCTTTTGAGATGGGGTAACATGTGTATTTGTGTGTATATTTACTCCCTGGTTGTATTCCAAAGTGCTATTTAGTTCAATATAACTCAATGTGTTAACCTGTAAACAAAATAGCTAATAATTATCTTTTTTTGCTTTGTTTTAAAAAAGTTGGGTGACTATAGGTTTTCTTTTCTCCTTCCTCTGACTTTACAGAGAACTTTCTAACACAAGTTACACCGACAATATCAGGTTTGAAAACTGAAAATTCTATGGTGCGGATAACTGGAACGAGGAATGGAAAAAAGAAAGTGGGGCTGAGCCACAGCCATTGTTGACAAAGAGGGAGAAGAAAGGTCAGTTGGAAATGAATTAAAAATTTGTACCCGTGGTTCATGAACAGGAAATTAGGAAGTTCTCTACATGGATAATGATAAATACAGTGTAACCCTTGTTTCAGTCAGAGATCTTAGCTGCAGAACACAAGATCCTACCTAACTTATAAAAACAAAAAATGAATTTATTCTTCTTCAGAACAGCTTCTTTGGGAAGATGGCACTGGAGAACTATCCCAGTGTACCCAACAAGAATACACAAATATTACTCTACCTGAAAACTTTCGGGTATGTTAGAATCTTATCATTGCGATACCATTTTGTCTGCAAGTGTTTTCTTGATGGAAGTCCTATTTGTTTTCTGAAATCAATGCATATTATACCAGTGTTTTCCTGCTAACCTATCAATTTGGTAATTCTTATATAAACCTGCATGTCCCCGTTCTCTACAAAATCCTGTGTTCTTCACTTCTTTTTTTGAAAGTTATGTTTGATATCTATTTATTAGAATCAGATATAATTATACTGTTCTCCCCAAATTCTCAATTCTGTTTATTTCACTAATTTATATAATTACAAGAAATAGATCCGTTTTTCTTGCTGTGTTTCTGTAGTTGTGTTTTCTTTCCTTCCTTCCTTTCTTTCTTCTTTGTCCCAGTAGCTTTGGGGTTTATCACATAATTATAATATTAGGAGGATAAACCAAATAAATATGAATGTTACTAACCAAAGGAGGTGATACAGTCTTTGGAATTAGTCATATTTCTTTTACCTCCTTGAATAAAAGTGGTAAAATGAGATAACATGACATATCTGGACGCTGAAACAAAGCTCTATGTAAAAGTGAAAGTTGCTCAGTCATGTCTGACTCTGCAATCCCATGGACTATACATGGGATTCTGCAGGCCAGAATATTGGAGTGGGTAGCCTTTACCTTTTCCAGGGGATCCTCCCAACCCAGGGATTGAACCCGGGTCTCCTGCATGAATAAAACTGAAACATCAAGATTTCTAAGCAATTATTTTACAATAAAAAACAAAGCTCTATGGTCATTATTAAATAATTGCTTAAAAATCTTGGTGTTTCAATTTTATTCAGAGGTTAGAAGCAGTAAAGAATGACTTAAATGCTTCCAACTAAGATGCAGGGGATTATCTTAATGCAGTATGGTTAAGATGTTTCATTTTTATAAGAAGGAAGATTTAGTCACTGGATAAAAGAGGGGACTTATTTACATTTGTGAGATTTTGAATAATGTACCCTGTTTATGATGGTTCAGTATTTGAAACAAATCACAAATAACAGAAGTGCTACTCTAAACATTTTATATTTTGGAAACATAAATAAGTATACTAGAGCCAAGAAGCAAACTATCAAAATTAATTGCCTAAAGGATTGAATGAAAAGGTATGTACTTTTTTTCATGGAGTTGCTGAATCAATGACTGGCTCATTTCCCCCTGATTTAAGGAATTTAAAAAGGAGAACAGAATGATAGTTATTAATCTAACTGAAAGTGAGCAGTTCAAAGATTATGAAAGAGTAGAGGGAATATCAATTTTAAAAGATTATTAAAGGTATTTGTCATAGAGTCAAACAAACTCAGATCATGTCACAAGATCTTAAAGATACTGATCAATGGAAAATCAAGCTGAAGACTTCTTGATGTGAAAAAAAGTTATTGTTGCGAAATTAGGCTTAAAAGATGGTTAGGGTGTTTGCCTATCAATAGATATCTGTTGAAGAAACACTATTATCTTGAAGAATAATTTTTATTTATTGAAGTTATTTATTCTAGAACGTAAGGGAGAGATACTATCTGTCTCTTTTGTGTATATTTATTTCTTTTTTACAGTTCAATGATATGCTTATGATCAAAGAGAGAAAGCTATTGATTTATGAAAAATGGGACATGTTAATTATGTTTTATTAAGTAATAAAATTTTCTGTTTCCTACTCTATAAAATTGTTAAAATTGTGGGAGGTATTTTATTTTTTTATTATTCTTCTTATTATTTTTTTTTACTTTACAATATTGTATTGGTTTTGCCATACATCAACATGAATCCACCACGGGTGTACACGTGTTCCCCATCCTGAACCCCCCACGCACCTCCCTCCCCATACCATCCCTCTAGGTTATCCCAGTGCACCAGCCCCAAGCTTCCTGTATCCTGCATCAAACCTGGACTGGCGATTTGTTTCTTATATGATATTATACATGTTTTAATGCCATTCTCCCAAATCATCCCCCCACCTCCCACAGAATCCAAAAGACTGTGGTACATGTACACAATGGAGTATTACTCAGCCATTAAAAAGAATACATTTGAATCAGTTCTAATGAGGTGGATGAAACTGGAGCCTATTATACAGAGTGAAGTAAGCCAGAAAGAAAAACACCAATACAGTGTACTAACACATATATATGGAATTTAGAAAGATGGTAACGACAACCCTGTATGCGAGACAGCAAAAGAGACACAGATGTGTGAGGTATTTTAATAGTCAAGAATTTTTTAAAAATAATTCATCTATAAGAGCTAAGAGTGATTTGTGAATCTAGGGTATTATGTTTAACACCCATGTGTACATTTTTTAGGAATTTACATATTTTATTTGTGCTCATTAAAAAGTCTGAACATCAATCTCAAAATGCCTTTATTTATTAATACTTATTTTTTTTTTACTAGAATGTCAACCATGTTAAGGGCTTCCCTGGCATCTCAGACAGTAACAAATCTGTGTGCAATGCAAGAGACCCGTGTTCAATATCTGGCTTGGGAAAATCCCCTGGAGAAGGGAATTCTTACCCACCCCAGTAGTCTTGCTTGGAGAATTCCATGGACAGAAGAGCCTGATGGGCTATACAGTTCATGAGGGTCACAAAGAGTCAGACACAACTCAGCAACTAACACTTTCACTTTCAACCATGTTATAAGTCATATGTCAACTTATGTTGACCTAGGATTCACTGGAAAGTTATACCCTGATTTCAGAAGCATTTGCCCATTAGTCCTTCATATAGTTAAAAGACACAGACTAATCTAGTAAGCAGTCACTTTGGATATCTGATCATCCTCAAGTTACCAAAAAGTCACAGGGGAGACGGGTAGTACAGTACCTGAATAAACATCATCCACCAATATCTCCTAACGTCATCCCATTTTATCATCATGTTTATTAGTTCTGTTAACTTAGAGAGCAGAAAGGGATTTAGCATGACCTTTATTGGTGTTATTTTTCTTTTCTTTCTTTTTCTGTGAGAAGATAATTCCTGCATTGTCAGAAAGAAATGTGAAATATTATTTTGATATTGCAATCATTGTCTGTTGTATTGTAAAGGCTTATCCATAGTTCTTGATACTACAGACCTTTTGTTAGGAAGTTGACCAACACCTGCCTGTGCTCTACATGGACTTCTTTTCCTAGCTCCTCTATTGAAAAAATAAAAACATTCTGGGACACTGAAAGTGGAGGTTCTGACTGGCTCTGTTTATCAAATCAGGAATCTTTCAAAACATTAAAGTAGCTTAATATAGATCAGTTCAGTTCAGTTCAGTCACTCAGTCATGTCCAACATTTTGTGACGCCATGGACTGCAGTACGCCAGGCTTCTCTGTCCATCACCAACTCCCGGAGCTTACTCAAACTCATGTCCATCCAGTTGGTGTTGCCATTCAACCACCTCATCCTCTGTCATCCCCTTTCCCTCCCACCTTCAATCTTTCCCAGCATCATGGTCTTTTCAAATGTCAGTTCTTTGCATCATGTGGCCAAAATATTGGAGTTTCAGCTTCACCATCAGTCCTTCCGATGGATAATCAGGACTGATTTCCTTTAGAATGGACTGGTTGGATTTCCTTGCTGTCCAAGGGACTCTCAAGAGCCTTCTCCAACACCACAGTTCAAAAGCATAAAAAGCTGCTAAAACTTACATAAATCTGGAGGAGAAAATACTTCAGACTCCAATTCTTCAGTGAGTAATTGTGACTACTTCTCTAATTTCCTCAAAATCCTCAGAGGCATAGCTGTGTTCTCTTTGCTAATTCTTAGGAAATATAAATCGACTATATATGCTGTAGCTGAAATCTAAATTATATTATTTTTGAAGAGAGTGTCCTGTTTATATCACCACTAAAACTATAATCATTAGGAATGAGGAATTTCTCATCCCTTGTCAGGGAGTCAGGTGTTCTTGGTGCTGTTAATCATAAGCTTTAAGATGTGGAAATATTCTACTTGGGACTTCAAAATCTACTCTATCAAAAAAGGATTAATTTGGACCCTTAGATCTCTAAGTTTCTTTCTTTCTATTTTTTAAAAAAATGTTATTGATTTATTTGTTTGCAGTGTGTCTTTGTTGCTGCACATGGGCTTTCCCTAGTTGCACAGAGTGGGGGCTACTCATTATTGCAGTGCATGGGCTTCTCATTGCACAGTTTCTCTTGTTGCAGACCACAGGCCCTAGGGTGCACAAGGTCCAGCAGTTGAAGCACATGGACTTCAGTAGCTGTGGCCCCTGGGCTCTAGAGCACGGGCTCAATAGTTGTGGAGCATGAACTTAGTTGCTCCACGGAATGTGGGCTCTTCCAGGACCAGGCACCGAAACCCTGTCTCCTGCATTGGCAGGTGGATTCTTTACTACTGAGCCACAAGGGAAGTCCTCTAAGTTTCTTTCTTAATAAGTGCTCTCAGTTTATTCTTTTCAACAGAACCATTAATTCATTGACATTGAACTGGGCATCTACTATACATAAAGTACTCTTCTAGAGTCTAAGGATACAAGAGTGAATAAAAGAGACTCCTTTATTTTAAAGAAGCATAAATTACAGTTAGGAAAAACTATCCTACTTAGTTTTTATAGCTATCAATAATATTCTTTTAAAAATATTGCCTTAATCTCCATATGTGTAAATGAAAGCTATTTTCCATTTTTATTTGCACAGTATCTTCAACTTTTATCATCATAAAAATTTGAGAGGCAAAAATATGTTTCAAAACCTCAGCAGAGTCTGTATCCTCTTATTTTCCCTGCCCTACATATCAGATGGGGAAACAATGGAAATAGTGACAAACTTTCTTTTGGGGGGCCCCCAAATCACTGCAGATGATGACTACAGCCATGAAATTAAAAGATGCTTGCTCCGTGGAAGAAAAGTTATTACCAACCTAGACAGCATATTAAAAAGAAGAGACATTACTATGCCAACAAAGGTCTGTCTAGTCAAAGCTTTGGTTTTTCCGGTAGTCATGTATGGATATAAGAGTTGGACTATAAAGAAAGCTGAGCACTGAAGAATTGATGCTTTTGAACTGTGGTTTTGGAGAAGATTCTTGAGAGTCTCTTGGACTGCAAGGAGATTCAACCAGTCCATCGTAAGGAAATCAGTCCTGAATATTCATTGGCAAGACTAATGCTAAAGCTGAAACTCCAATACTTTAGCCACCTGATGTGAAGAACTGAATCATTTGACGAGACCCTGATGCTGGGAAAGATTGAGGGTGACAGGAGAAGGGGCAACAGAGGATGAGATGGCTGAATGGCATCACCGACTCAGAGGACATGAGTTTGAGTAAGCTCCGGGAGTTGGTGATGGACAGGGAAGCCTGGCATTCTGCAGTCCATGGGGTTGCAAAGAGTTGGACATGACTGAGTTTGATTGATACCTGCTTCTACATTATGTCATCCTAACACTGAAGTGTTTCTTTATCCTGAAGCCAGTTACAGCACTTCAGTCTTGTGCCATCACTATTTATGACCAAAAACATTCCTTTTCATTCTTGCTGTTTTTGACCTCTACTAGTGTAACAACATCACCATTGGTCCTGGTAGTTCATCTCACACGCTCTGACCTGAAGAACATTCTTAATTTTGGACTTAATTATGTTATTGCCTAACACAGAAAGCATTAAGGTTTCCTAATTTAAGTTATAGTTCAAAATTCTTAGGTTGGTGAAGAAAATTCACCCTGCCTAGAAGTCATTAGGCTATTAGAATTTCACATTATTTCTGTTGAAGGGCTGGAGTTTGTCTTCACAAATGAAAGAACAAAATGGTATATTTGCTTGCTGAATTATATGTAGGAACTAGTGTAGAAGTGTTCTTTCTTTTGGGGAATATTATAAGGATGTGGTTCTAAAATTTTTGTTTTCATAATCCCTTTAAAGTTCTTAAAAGTTACTGAGAGCTTTGGATTATGTTAGTTATATCTATAAGTATTTAAAGTATCAGAAATTAAAACCTAGATATATTTAAAATACTGTTACTAATCCATTTAAAGATGATAATAATAAATCCATTATATAATAATGTAAATAAAAATTTTTAAAAATTATGTATTTTTTCAAACAAGGAAGGAGAAAGATCTACATTGTTTTACATTTTTTTCAGAGCTTAATAACTATAGCTAAATTGTCATGTCTGTTTCTACATTCAATCTGTTGTGATACATTGTTTTGATGGAAGATTACTAACAAAATCTGCCCTCAGTGCATACATAGTTAGAAAAGGTAGGCATATGCTAAGCTTTTTCAGAGAATCAAGAATATTCCTTTTAAAAACTGCATTAAAAGTCAATTATTAGTAAGTTCTTACAGGTTAATGATAACATGGAATCTGAAACTGTATCAGTACACTTTTTGTTTAAAAGTGAGAGTCTCATAGGCAAAGAATACCAATATTACTGTGAAAATAATTTTTACCTGATGAACTATTTGAAAGAGCCTTGAGAACCACTATATAAGAAATAAGAAATAAACTGGTATATCCATCAGATTGAGACTACAGACTTCAATTTCAGCAAAAGTCCTAGTTCCTCCACTTATATGCTAGATGGCCTAGAGTGGCTTACGATATCTCTCTAGGCAAGACTTCCTTCATCTAAAATAGGGATGATGATGACATGAATTTTAAAATACGTTATGATATCTAAATGATGAAGTCATGCATATAAAGTACATGACACAGTGGTTGATCTATTGTAAATTTTCAGTAAATGCAATCTATTATTTTTTTAAATTAATTCACAATATATGACAGAACTGAAAAATCAGTAAATTATAGAAAATTGAACAGGAATGTAAGCTAAGCAATCTTATGTAGATAATCTATATTTTGGAAGAAGTTTTCAGCCTTCTTGGCCAAGAACTCTGAGCTCCAGGGCATCTTTGGGATAAATAAAGCTTCCAGAGAATCCATATGGCCCAAAGTAGGACTGAATTATCACAATAAAAAGTGATAGTGAAACAAAAGTCTTAGGAAGCCTGCAAAGAAGATTTGGCCTCAAGTAGTAACAAAAGAAAACAAAATATGTTTATACAAGAGGAACTAACCAAGAGAATGAAAAAAAAAATCAATTGAACCAATCACAATGGAACTGAGTTGGACAGTGTTTGCCTTGTTTGAGAAAAACATTTTTCTATTCTTTCATTACCACAAGCAGTATATAGTCCCATGTGATTAACAAAATCATCTTGAAACACTGGCATGCCTTGGCCACAGATGAAGAATTAAATGGCAAATTTAAATTCCCACCCCTCATCTCATTTAAGAGAGAATGTTGTTGCACTTGGATTCGAGTCTGTCTAATCAGGCGGCACATTTCCTATCACGTCTAACACCTGGCCGACTCCCGTGTGCCAACTGTGCCCAGTGCAATGATATGTCTGGAAGTAATTATTTCTATCCCCCACATAAGGGCATGGGATATAAAACTCATCACGGGCTTACCTTTTACACAGACTTCATTTTTCATTTTAAATGCTTGTGTGAGTTGCCCCATGTAGACTCACCTGAGTCCCTAAAAGAGAAATTTCCCCCTAAATTGCAACTGGCATGAGATGTATCAGATAAGGAAAATACCCTTACCAGTTACTCAGTCTTTCCTACAAAGCAAATATACACATTTAATTCTGATATTGATACTTTCTTCTAAGTGAACAAAGATCAGGAACAGTCGTATTCTTGCTATCATATTTACCATATGATAGGAATATCACCATATTTACCATATTCCTGTGTTTTGAAAGGACACTGTTCCCAGAATAAAGGGTCCTGTGAAAAAGCAGTCACCCAGGACATTGGTCTACGCTTATTATTGTGTGTGTGCTTAGTTGCTCAGTTGTGCTTATTATTAGATTTGTCTAATTTTGGTGTATGTGTGAATTCTCTTTCCCTAACATTTAAATTATAGAAATATAATAGATAAATTGATATAGATATAATATTTTAATCTAATTGTACAAACTTAAATCCTTCACATTGACATTATGATGTTCGGATATTTTGCCTTCTGTTAAACCTTTGAGCTACAGACATCGATTAAATCATCTCCTTTTTCAGAACCCATGGGTATTTAGATTATGATATCTTTGGAGTCTTGTTCTGGCATTCAATCAATGCATGCAAGAGAATATGTTGTATCATATTTAGCAGACTAAGCTCTCTGAGGAAAGGATTAGTGAATAGTTACTGAGTACATTTTAAAAGCAGATTTTCTCTGTAATATCTATGTCTATTCTTGAAACATAAAACCGGATACGTTCAAAATACAGATGTAAAAAGGAGAGATGTTCTAAATAAAGTGTATTCATCTGATCTGCATATTTTGAAAGACCTGATTTTTCCTTTCTTTCACATTTTATTTTTATATTTTAATTTGAATTTTGCATGATTTAAAAGTGAAATAGATAATCAATACAAAGATTAATTCAGCACAAAATCTATTCATGAGATCACCAAGATTTTCTTGGCAAAATGCTGTAAGAACTAGTTCAGTCTACGGCCATACAACCCTGAACGCACCCGATCTCGTCTGATCTCGGAAGCTAAGCAGGGTCGGGCCTGGTTTAGTACTTGGATGGGAGAACTAGTTCAGTGTCTCCAATTAATGTAATCTATTAAAATATATTTTAATAATAATATGCAAGGAAGTATTATGAATGCATGATATTGAAGGAAAATAAGAGGAAGAACAATGCAGTCTTATGTGAAACTAAAATGTGATAATTTTACATAGTAACCCCTGGGATTTCTTTGGAAGGAATGATGCTAAAGCTGAAACTCCAGTACTTTGGCCACCTCATGAGAAGAGTAGACTCATTGGAAAAGACTCTGATGCTGGGAGGGATTGGGGGGCAGGAGGAGAAGGGGACGACAGAGGATGAGATGGCTGGATGGCATCACTGACTTGATGGACGTGAGTCTGAGTGAACTCCGGGAGTTGGTGATGGACAGGGAAGCCTGGCGTGCTTCATGGGGTCGCAAAGAGTCGGACACGACTGACCGACTGATCTGATCTGAACATTAAATTATATGCATAATGATAAGCTGGAATTCTAGTAAAGAAAATACCAGGCCTTGTAGCCTCTTACTCTATCTGCTTTTTAATCTGATATTATCTGAATCCTTCAGCTATACAGCCACTCACTCAAAAGCACTCTCATCTTGATTCATTTTTAAAGAGAGAAAGTGGTCTCTTGTTTGAGGCAGACATATAATAGGGGCATCCTGCTGTTAACCTCATGGGGGAGGCCATTTTGACATTAGCTATTATCTTCTCCTACAGTTAGAATGCTTATATTCACTGACAGGAGGAGCAACTTCGTGACAACAAATGGCATCAGCTGACTATAATCTCAGGACTCATATCTTGGGAGATTTGAGTAGTGAGACTGCATTCCAATTTGAAGCAGATAACTCTTCTTTTCATACATTGCACAGAAAAACTAAATAATGAAACTTCATTTTTCTATTTATAAAATCATGGTATAGAAGGAGAATTGGCTTACCAATATTCAATATTGTTGAACTTGCATACAAAATAGAAGTTCAATGTACAAAAATTTTGTAGCTATAGAGCAGGAAACTAATTACTAGTTTCCAGGGGTTAAAATGGATATGGTAGAAATAAAGTGAATGTGGTTATTAAGGGACAATAAGAGTGATTTTTGTAGGGTTGGAAGTACTATTCTTTATCCTGATTGGGGTGGTGGATACACTAACCTACACAAATAGTAAAATTGCATAGAGCTAAACCTACACACACACATACACACATACAAATACAAATGAGTACAAGTGAAACTGAGCCAAACAAAACCAGTAGATAGTATCAACGTCAATATCTTGGTAGTGAACTTGTACTGTAGTTTTGCAAGGTAATATTGAAGAAAACCATGGAATGAGTATGCAGGATATCTGTGCATTATTTATTACAACTGCATATGACTCTACAATATCTCAAAATTAATGTTTTTGAAAAGAATATCAGTGTTCTGGTTTCTGGACTAGGATGTAAGGAGGTTAGAAGGCTTCACTTTTATCTTTACAACCAGAAAAAAGTTGAGTAAACCGAACATCAATCCTTCTTCTTAGATCTTTTAGAGAATATAGATTACACGTCAAACTACGATTCTTCCAAATTGGAGAGACAGACAGGCGGATACAGAGAATCACAGTTTACCTGAGTAGAGGTCCAGCAACAGAAACTGTTGCTGAAGGCAGTACAAGGTTAAAAATCTTGAGTTGCAATTGATGAATTACTGGAGGCTCTTTGTGGACAAGCTTGAGAATTAAAATTTTAGAGGAAAATTTTAGGGGGTCCCCATGGGGTTGCTAAGAGTTGGACACGACTGAGCGACCTCACTTTCACTTTTCACTTTCATGCATTGAAGGAAATGGCAACCCACTCCATTGTTCTTGCCTTGAGAATCCCAGGGATGAGGGAGCCTGATGGGCTGCCGTCTATGGGGTCACACAGAGTCGGACACGACTGAAGTGACTTAGCAGCAGCAGCCGCAGCACATTTTCTTATAGTTTACTTCAGGAGCCCTTCTAGGTTTTCATAGTGATCATCAATGAAAAATACCCTATTTCCAGATGGGATAGAACAAAAGTAGGCATTTTGAAATATACCCAGGACATTGTTGTTTAGTTGCTAAGTTGTGTCTGACTCTTTTGCAACAATATGGACTGCATCTTGCCAGGCTCTTCTGTCCGTGGGATTTCCCAGCAAGAATAATGAAATGCCATTTCCTTCTCCAGGGAATTGAACCCATGTCTCCTGTATTAGCAGGCAAATTCCTTATCACTGAGCCACCATGGAAGCCCACTCAGGACATTATGTTCTGCTTAACAAGCCCTGCCCACAAGGCAAACTATTTTACTAAAGACCAACCGATGGGGGTCTTACCAGAGTATAACCAGTCTGTGTGAAGGGAAATAACACAGTTATAGCATGCTTTAGTCTTTCAAGTGGGGAAGGGAAATATCCAGCTCCAGATGCTTCTGGCCCTCTTGTCTCATCTATGACAGAAATTAAATAAAACAAGGCTGAGAAGCACTTAGGGAAGTCACCGCCCAAGGACACAGACTCACTGAAAAAATGAGACCTGACCATGAGTCTACAGAATACTTCCTTTTCCCACTTACCTTGGATGTGACCAGGGGAATTCAATGAAACACTGAACATATGAGGTATCATTTAAGAACTCTCCAGGCAAATATAAAGACAAAATGGGCTACAAAAACAAAGACATCAGAGATGACTCTGACACTACCACTACAATAAAAAGCAACTACAGCTTAACTTCTAGGTAAATAAACTCAAAACCTCACATTAAAGACTTCTAAACCTCAGTTCCTTTTACCTGATACAACATGTCTGATTTTCTACACAATTTACAAGGCATATTAAGAGACAAAATTTATAGTGTGAAGAGACAAACTAATCATCAGAACCAGATTCAAGAGAGATGTTTTGGAATTATCACACTGGGAATTTAAAATGAGTATGATTAATAGGGAGAGGGCTGTAATTAAAAAAGTAGACATACAAAAGAAAATATTAGTAATGTAAACTGAGAGATGAATACTCTAAGAAAAAATCAAAAGGAAATGGTGGAAATAGACACCTTAACAGAAATCTGATGGCCTCATCAATAGATAGGGCATGATTGAGAAAAGAAGCAATGGGTTTGAAGAAACGTTAGGAGAAACTTCTGTAACAGAAATGCAAAGAAAAAAGGATGAAAAAATGGACAAAATATTTAAGAATCATGGGACAATTATAATATGTGCAACATATGTTTATAAGAGTAAAGACGAAAAATAAGAAAAATTGTAAGAAACAAAGGAAAGATTTGAAATAATAACAGCACTACTCCATTTTGAAAAATTAATGACAGACATCAAACCAAAGACCGAGGAAGCTTGGTAAACACCAAGCAGGATAATTACTCAAAAAAATCTATTCTTAGGCACATTATATTTAAACTGTGGAAATCAAAGACTAAGAAAAATTTGAAAGAAGCCACTCCAGTTGTTCTTGCCTGGAGAATCCCAGGGGCTAGGGAGCCTGGTGGGCTGCCGTCCATGGGGTCACACAGAGTGGATGCGACTGAAAAGACTTAGCAGCAGCAGCAGAGAGGGAAAAGCATGTAATATAGAGGGGTAAGGATAAGAATTACATTGTAGCTGTCTCCAGAAACTATGCAAGCAAGATTATTTTTTGTCTAGCTATTGACTGTGAAAACTGATAAATGTCTTCTACTATTGCAATTTTTGCTTAATACAATAATGATATTCTAATATTGCGATTTTTGCTTATACAATAATTGGTCAAAAAATACAATTCTATATTACTAAAACTACCATTTGCTAGAAAAACTTTAAATCATTTTTTAAAGTCCAGATGCATATCAGAATTATCTCAGAATTGTTTGAAAAATACAAATGCCCAGGTATTGCTTTTTTTTTCCTCCATAGATCCAGATGTGTTTCTAATGAATAGCTAGCCATGTTTAAAAACAACTGGACTATATGATGATCTTTTACTTTTATCTAGTTTGTTTCCTTTTTTTAATTTCATATTCAGTGCTCCCATTTCATTTAGTTTATGTTTTCCAATTTATCCATCATCTTTTATGCTCTTTTTAAAGCTTTTACCAAGCATAGTAGAAAAGCTTTTGAATATAATATTTTAGAAATATTTTGAATATAATATTTTAGAAAACTTATATTCACTCAAAATTTTGATTTAGTTCCATGTATTTTGGCATCTAGTATTACTGCTAAAAGTCTAGAAAATTTATTTTCTTGTGATTAAAAATTTTTAAATGATGTTTGAAGAATCCAATTCTAGGAATATAAAGAAATATTATGTTGTTAAAAAAAAATCCCAGGATACAGTATTATTAACTAAAGCATAGATTTTGTTCAAACCTCACAAAATTTTATGCTAAAGTCCATTATTAGTTTTCATACCTTATTCAAGACTCCACATTATATTTAATTGCATTGAGCAACTCCAGCTGCATGCAACAAATTTTCATAAATTCTGTTTTTTTTTATTATATTAGAAATATTTTCTAATTTTCCTTGTTATGGCTTCTTAGATAAACCCCTCATTTAAAAGTGGACATTTAATTTCCAAATACATAGAATCTTTTAAAAGTATCTTTGATATTAATTTCTCTTTTAAGTGCTTTCTTCTCTGCAGTCACCCTTTGTATTTTTTCAATCTTCTAACTTTATTTCAATGGCTAAGTTAAAGATCTCTCTTGATAAATGTCACATTGCACTTGATATGTGGGTTATTTTCAAATATCTTGATATTGATCTCTAACATAACTCCACAGTAATAAGAGGACAAAATCTGTATGATTTCAGAACCTTCAGACCATGAAATATCTGCACCTGGTCTTATGTCTCTGGATATGTTCCAGTGTCTCCTGGTTTATAGTTTATGGGAACCTGAATAGAATTTGTATCCTACTGTTGTGTGAAAATTGTATAAATCTTAATTATGTTGAATTGGTTCATAACACTTTTCAGGTCTGCTATAGTCTTTTACTTCTCTGTACATTCATTCCATTAATTTCTGAGAGTTTGACATTGAAACTTCAACTAAAAATTTTAATATATTTACTTATAACAAACAACTGTAATATACAGTGGAGCGAAATGTAACTTGGTACTGTATTTTCCAAGTCTCCGGCAAATGTCTTATTATATTTTCATAATATAAAAAATAAACAAGAAAGACAAAAAAGACAAAAAACTATATAAGCAAAAAAAGAGTAGAGTGAGATATTTTAAGTGTTGAAAGAACAACTACTGATCTAGAAATCTAATACCAGTGAAATCACCCTTCAAAAGTAAAAGAGCAATAAAGACTTTCTCAGACTAACAAACATTGAGGAAATTTATCACCAGTAAACCTGCCTTGAATGAAATGTAAAATTCTTTACAGAGAAAGAAAATGTCAGAAACTCAAACATATATGAATAAAGGAAGAGCATTAGATAATAATGCATAAATATAAAATAGAATCTTTTATTTTTCCTTATTCTTAATTTATCTTGAAAATACCATTTATTCAAATTAGCAATAGCAACAATATTACAGTGATTATAACTCATGAATAATTGTGAGTGACAGTAATGTTATAAGAAAGGACATGAAAAACCAATTTTAAAAGTGTATAAATAAAAAGAGGCAGAAAAGAATGGAAAACACACAACCAAATAAAGGGAACAAAAATCAAGGACAAAGAATAGAAAGCAGAACAATTATGACAATGACAATGTAGGATGTTAATCATAGTATACCAGCTATCATTAAATGTCAATGGTTTCAATATACCAAGTGAAAGATAGAGGCTGTCAGACTGGATTAACAAAGAAGAACCACCACCATCTTATCTATAGTTCAGTTCAGTTCAGTTGCTCAGTCGTGTCCAACTCTTTGTGACCCCATGAATTGCAGCATGCAGGCCTCCTTGTCCATCACCATCTCCCGGAGTTCACTCAAACTCATCTCCATCAAGTTGGTGAGGCCATCCAGCCATCTCATTCTCTGTCGTCCCCTTTTCCTCTTTCCCCCAATCCCTCCCAGCATCAGAGTTTTTTGCAATTAGTCAACTCTTCCCGTGAGGTGGCCAAAGTACTGGAGTTTCAGCTTTAGCATCATTCCTTTCAAAGAACACCCAGGACTGATCTCCTTTAGAAGGGACTGGTTGGATCTCCTTGTAGTCCAAGGGACTCTCAAGAGTCCTCTCCAACACCACAGTTCAAAAGCATCAATTCTTCAGCGCTCAGCTTTCTTCACAGTCCAACTCTCGCATCCATACATGACCAATGGAAAAACCATAACCTTGACTAGACAGACCTTTGCTGGCAAAGTAATGTCTCTGCTTTTCAATATGCTATCTAGCTTGATTATAACCTTTCCTCCAAGGAGGAAGCGTCTTTTAATTTCATGGCTG
>NW_011486301.1:8443-11950 GCF_000754665.1 Bison bison bison | reverse complement strand
TTTCCCTTCTGGTTTCCTCAGTGTGTATGCCCAGCAGTGGGATTGCTGGATCATAAGGCAGTTCTATTTCCAGTTTTTTAAGGAATCTCCACACTGTTCTCCATAGTGGCTGTACTAGTTTGCATTCCCACCAACAGTGTAAGAGAGTTCCCTTTTCTCCTATGTGGAGACTTTAATACCCCTCTATCAGTAACTGACAGATCAAGCACGCAGAAAATCACTAAGAACATAGTTGAACTTACTACCATTGATCTACTGGATCTAACTGACATTTATAGAATAATTCATCTAAAACTAGCAAATTACACATTCTTTTCAAGCTCACGGGGAGTATTTATTGAGAGAGACCACATTCTAGGCCATTAAACTCAACATAAGAAGCCCTTTAACAACTTAACACATGTAATAGGCTAAAAAGCATACAAAGTATGTTCTCATATAACAATGGATTGAACTAGAAATGAACACCAGAAAAAGAGCTAAAAGCAATAAAATAATTTGTGGACTAAGAAAAACTTCTAAATAATAAATGAACAAAGAAAAAAATCTCAAGAGAAATTTTAAAATATTTAAATAGATTAAAACACAACTGATTAAAATTTGTGGGATGTATAAAAAGCAGTGGTTAGCAATTTATATAGTACTGAATACATCTACTAGAAAAGCAAAAAGATCTGAAAATCAATAATATTACTTCCAGCTAAGAAACTAGAAAAAGAAGAGGAAATTAAATCCAATCTAAACAGATAAAAATAAATAATAAAAATTAAAATATAAAGTAATAAAATTGAAAAAAAAATCAACAGAGAAAATAAACACAGTCAAAAGTTGGTTCTTTGAAAACATTTACATTAAATTAAAAACCTTAAAATTATTAGCCATGCTAGGAAAAAACAAGCAAACAAAGGACACAACTCACCAATATCAGAAAATAAATGAGTGGTCATAAATACTGACTCCATGAATATTAAAAGGGTAAAAGGTAATATTATAATCAACCCTAATGCCCACAAATTTGATAAGCTAAATGTAATGGACCAAATCCTTGAAACACACAACCAAAACTCATATAGAGATAAATAATTGAGAATCTGGACAGTTCTATAACCTTTAAAGAAACTCAATCAATTATTAACAGCCTTCTAAACCTATCAATGGAGAAGGCAATGGTACCCCACTCCAGTACTCTTGCCTGGAAAATCCCATGGACAGAGGAGCCTGGTAGGCTGCAGTCCATGGGGTCGCTAAGAGTTGGACAAGACTGAGCAACTTCACTTTCACTTTTCACTTTCATGCATTGGAGGAGGAAATGGCAAACCACTCCAGTGTTCTTGCCTGGAGAATCCCAGGGACGGCGGGGCCTGGTGGGCTGCGGTCTATGGGGTCACACAGAGTCGGACACGACTGAAGTGACTTAGCAGCAGCAAACCTATCAAAACATCAGCCCCAAATAGGCTCCCTGGTGGACTCTATAAAATATTTAAAAAAGAAATTACATCATTTTACAGCCTTTTTTGGGAGATAGAATCAGAAGGAAAGCTTCCTACTCAATCTGAGGCCAGCATTACTCTGATATCAACACAAGAAAAAGGCATTAAAAGAAAACAATACCACAGACCAATCGCTCTCATAAACATAAATGCAAAACTCCTTAAAAATGTTAACAAATTAAATCCAACAATGTCTAAAAATAATTATACACCACAATCTAGTGGAATTTTCCCCACATATACAAGACTGGTTCAATTTTAAAAATAAATCTGTGTAATCCAACAAGTAAACAGGCAAGAGAAGGAACAGCATCTGATCATATCAAAAGATGCAGAAAAAGCATTTGACAAAATCCAACACCCATCCTTGACAAAAACTATTAGCAATCTAAGAATAGAGCAGAACTTCCTCAACTTGATGAAGAATATCTAGAAAACACATAAAGCTAAAAGAAAAACTAAATGCTTTCCTGCTAGAATCAGAAATAAAACAAGTATGCCCCCTATACACCTCTGCATTTCAACAGTGGAAGTTCTAGATAATAGAATAAGATAAGAATAGGAAATAAATGGAACACAGATTAGGAAGTAAGTAATAAAACTATTTTTATTTACAGATGATATAATTTCTCTGTAGAAGATCCCAAAGAATCAGCATTCAAAGAAACTTACTGAAACTAACAAGTGATTATACCAAGTTTGCAGGGGACAAAATTAACTTTCAAAAGACCATTGCTTTCTTATACATCAACAATAAGCAATTAGAATTTGAAATTAAAAATGCAGTACCACTTAAATTAGCATCCAAATAGGAAATATTTGTGTATAAATCTAAGAAGATATTTATAAGTTCTATATGAGGAAAACTATGAAATTCTGATAAAAGAAATTTTAAAGAGATAAATAAATAGATATTTGGTATTGATGGATAAGAAAACTCAATATTATCAAGGTATCAGTTCTTCCCAACTTTATCTATAGTTTAAGTACATTCTTAAAGTTCCAATAAAATGTTTTTTTTTATAGATATCAACAGTTTCTGAGGTTCAAACAGAAAGGCAAACGACTCAGAACAGAGAACATGATATTGAAGGGCAAGAACAATGTCAGAAGACTGGCATAATCTAACTTCCAGACTTAGTACACAGCAACAGTAAACAGGAGAGTATAGTATTGATGAAAGAATAGATAAATAGATCAAGGGAACAGAATAGACAGCCAAGAAATAGGTCCACCCAAATATAATTAAATGATCATTAACAAAGGAGCAAAGGCGATTTGATGGAGGACAGTCTTTTCAACAAATGGTGCTGAAACAATTAGACTTCCATTAAAAAAAAAAATCTATCATAGATTTCACACATTTCACAAAACTGAACTGAAAATGGATCATAGGTCTAAATGTACAACACAAAACTATGAAACTCATAGAAGACCACATAGAGGAAATCTAGGTGACTGAGTTGATGAGTTTTTAGATAAAATACCAAAAGCATAATTTACAAAAGGAAAAACTGGAAAGTTGGACTTCACAAATATTGAAAACTTTTACTCTGTGAAAGAGAATGAAAGCACAACTTTCATTCAGCACAACTGAATAGGAGAAAAATCTTTGCTAAATACATATCTCATAAAAGCCTGGTATCCAAAATATAAAAGGAACTCAAACTCAGCAATATGAAACCAGATAATTCGATTAATAAATGGGCAAAGGACCTGAGCAGATGATTCATCAAAATGTATAAAGATGGCAAATAAATATATGAAAAGGTGCCCAATATCATATGCCACTAAACTGCAAATTAAAAGACCAATGGTATACCACCGTACAACTATTAGATTGGCTAAAACACTGACACAGCAATGCTGGTAAGATTTGCAGCAAAAGGAGTTTGTAGTCATTGCTAGTGGGAAAATCCACTTTAGATGGCAGTGTGGCAGTTTCTTACAAAGCTAAACATACCCTCACCATATGATTCAGGAATTATGTTTCTTGGTGTTAACTCAAATGAGTTGA
>NW_011486301.1:4990-6120 GCF_000754665.1 Bison bison bison | reverse complement strand
TCCCTGGATTGGGAAGACCCCCTGAAGCAGGAAATGGGAACCCACTCCAGAATCTTGCCTGGAAAATTCCATGGACAGAGAAGCCTGGAGAGCTACAGGGGGTTGCCTAAGAGTCGAACGTGACTGAGTGGACTAAACAACAAGTCAGTGAAGCTACAAATCCAAATCGGTTAAGAAATTTAAGAAACCACTATTTAAAAATAAAAACAGCAAGATTTATAAGAAACTCAATTTTCATATCATTAATCTTATGAAGGATATAAAATTGTGTCTATAATTTGACTATACACAAAAATCAACTGCAGGTGAATTAAGGACTTGGATATTAGATTTTTAAATATGTCGACTTTTAGAGGAATATAAAGCAAATATATTTTTTAACTTAAGGTAATAGTGTAATTGTTGTTGTATTTAGTCACTAAGTTCTGAGACCCCATGGTCCCTCTGTCCATGGGATTTCCCAGGCAAGATTAGCCCACCAGGGTCCTCTGTCCATGTTTTTCCCAGGGAAGAGTACTGGAGTGAGTTACCATTTCCTTCTCCAGGGGATCTTCTTAATGCAGTCATCAAACTTGTGTCTCCTGCATTGGCAGGCAGATTCTTTACTGCCAGGGAATCTCTAGTAGTATATCTATGTTATACGACTAAAATGTAGTGGTTTAAAACACTAATTTATTATCCCTCACAACTAAGTAGCTCTCACTTGAGGTCTCTCATGTAGTTATGGTGGGTGGGCAGATAGCGAATGGTTTGAAGTTTTCTGAAGGCTTGACTTGGCTGTACAAATGGCTCACTGATCTAGACAGCAGCCATTCTGACTTTGGTAGGAAGCTCAGTAGGAATTGTGTCTCAGAGTGCCCACAGGTGGCCTCTCCTCATGGGTTAGACATCCCAGAGTCTAGTGGCTGGGATCTGAAACTACATGTCCTAAGCGGGAACATTCAAAAGACTCATTCGTGTCCTAGCCAGAGAAATCCCAGATTGTCAGTTCTCCTTGCTGCTGCTGCTACTAAGTCGCTTCAGTTGTGTCCAACTCTGTGTGACCCCATAGACGGCAGCCCACCAGGCTCCCCCATCCCTAGGATTCTCCAGGCAAGAACACTGGAGTGGGTTGCCATTTCCTTCTCCAA
>NW_011486301.1:4614-4890 GCF_000754665.1 Bison bison bison | reverse complement strand
AATTTATTTGATTATCAGAGGTTATATTAACCATTATTCCCTGCCACTTTAGTAATTTATTTATTTAACTAATAACGACTAACCTTAGATGATTCATGTATAATAAATTACATTTTTGGAACTTGCCATGGGTTAATAATTTTTTTATACAAACCCGCAAGTCAGTGATGGCTTCCCCAGTGGCTCAATGGTCAAGAATCTAGCTGCAGCACAAGAGATACAAGGGACACCAGTTCAATCCCTGGATTGGGAAGACCCCCTGAAGCAGGAAATGGG
>NW_011486301.1:4151-4514 GCF_000754665.1 Bison bison bison | reverse complement strand
AGGGACCCCATGGACTGCAGCCTACCAGGCTCCTCCATCCATGGGATTTTCCAGGCAAGAGTGCCGGAGTGGGGTGCCATTGCCTTCTCCACTGAAGCCTGAGGCAAAGACATATCTTTAAATTCGTAAGTTAGATCCTAAATTGGTAAATCTCACCCCTCCCTTTTCAAAAATAACTCAGTAGTATCAAGTCAATGTTTAAACAAATTTTAAACAGCAAACTTTTGAGTCCATTGTAAAGAAATGCTTGTATACGTGCACAAAGGTAGATGTACAGACATTCTTTGGAGTAACTATTCTTTGACGCAAAATAAATTACGCTACATAAAACCAATAAATTATGATATATAAAATAATACCCAA
>NW_011486301.1:0-685 GCF_000754665.1 Bison bison bison | reverse complement strand
CTTTTAATTTCATGGCTGCAGTCACCATCTGCAGTGATTTTGGAGCCCAAGAAAATAAAGTCTGTCACTGTTTTCATTGCTTCCCCATCTATTTGCCATGAGGTGATGGCACCGGTGATAGGACAGTGTATACAACTGTTTCACACAGTGTCAACACAATTAGTCAATAAGCATTACCTATTATGTGTTTGGCTAAGTTAGAGCTGGTATATCCAGTCTATGAAGTCATCTTTTCCTATTTCTCTATGTTAGAGGCAGCCGAACATTTTTAAAAGTATCATGTGTGCTTAGTCACTCAGTTGTGTCCGACTCTTTGTGACCCTGTGAACTGTAGCTTGCCAGGCTCTCCTATCCATTGGGATTCTCCAGGCAAGAATTCTGGAGTGGGTTGCCATGCCCTCCTCCAGGGGTTATTCTGAACCCAGGGATCAAATCAAGGTCCCCCACATTGCAGGCAGATTCTTGACCATTTGAGCCACCAGGGAAGCCCATTGAAGTATCATACTAAAAATACAATTTTGTTATATACCTTTGTTTATTTGGGCTTCCCTGGTGGCTTAGATGGTAAAGTGTCTGCCTGCAATGTAGGAGACCTGGGTTCTATTCCTGTGTCGGGAAGGCCCCCTGGAGAAGAAAATGGCAATCCACTCCAGCACTCTTGCCTGGAAAATCCCATGGACAGAGG
>NW_011486300.1:4961-5500 GCF_000754665.1 Bison bison bison | reverse complement strand
AAATCCCAGGGCTGATCTCCTTCAGAATGGACTGGTTGGACCTCCTTGCAATCCAAGGGATTCTCAAGAGTCTTCTCCAACACCACAGTTCAAAAGCATCAATTCTTCGGCGCTCAGCCTTCTTCACAGTCCAACTCTCACATCCATACATGACCACAGGAAAAACCATAGCCTTGACTAGACGGACCTTTGTTGGCAAAGTAATGTCTCTGCTTTTGAATATGCTATCTAGGTTGGTCATCACTTTTCTTCCAAGGAGTAAGCGTCTTTTAATTTCATGGCTGCAGTCACCATCTGCAGAAGAAATGGAGTAGCCATCATGGTCAACAAAAGAGTCCAAAATGCAGTACTTGGGTGCAATCTCAAAAATAACAGAATGATCTCTGTTCATTTCCAAGGCAAACCATTCAATATCACAGTAATCCAAGTCTATGCCCCCACCAGTAACGGTGAAGAAGCTGAAGTTGAACGGTTCTATGAAGACCTACAAGACCTTTTAGAACTAACACCCAAAAAAGATGTCCTTTTCATTATAGGGG
>NW_011486300.1:0-752 GCF_000754665.1 Bison bison bison | reverse complement strand
GTTGCCTTCCGCACAGTCTGTGCAACTTGACATCCTGTTGAGGACGCTGACGTCCAAAATAAATAACGGATCAGGACTATCAGAACCGATCAGAGTGCTGCCGCGCTGGAATACGTTCTTTCCAGCTGCTGGGTCTCCTTGCCTCAGATTCTGACGTTTCCCCTCAATGTGACTATGTCTCCCTCCGTAGCTGTTGTGGAGACAAGAACTAAAACGCTGAAGCTGTGTTTGCGGGAGGCCTGGCGGCAGACGGGAGCCCAGGGAGGAGGGTCTCCTCACCTGCCCCCACACAGAGAAGTGGCTGTGCCCCCGGGCTCCTGGGGCCCATGGTCCAGGCTGACCTCTCGCCCGTGTCTCCCGGCCTGTGGTCCAGGCTGACCTCTCGCCCGTGTCTCCTGGCCTGTGGTCCAGGCTGACCTCTGACCCGTGTCTCCCGGCCTGTGGTCCAGGCTGACCTCTCACCCGTGTCTCCTGGCCTGTGGTCCAGGCTGACCTCTCACCTGTGTCTCCCGGGACCCTGGTCCAGGCTGACCTCTCGCCCATGTCTCCCGGCCTATGGTCCAGGCTGACCTCTCGCCCGCGTCTCCCGGCCTGTGGTCCAGGCTGACCTCTCACCTGGGTCTCCTGGGCTCCTGGTCCAGGCTGACCTCTCACCCGTGTCTCCCAAGCCCCTGGTCCAGGCTGACCTCTTGCCCATGTCTCCTCACAGCTGGAGATGGAGCTGAAGATACTGAAGTCACAGGCGGCCCCGG
>NW_011486299.1:5015-5562 GCF_000754665.1 Bison bison bison | reverse complement strand
GGGACGACGGAGGATGAGATGGCTGGATGGCATCACTGACTCGATGGACGTGAGTCTGAGTGGACTCCAGGAGTTGGTGATGGACAGGGAGGCCTGGCATGCTGCGATTCATGGGGTCGCAAAGAGTCAGACATGACTGAGCGACTGATCTGATCTGAATAGCCAAAATAATCTTGAGAAAGAAGAATAAAGCAAAAGCATCATGTGCTCTGATTTCAGACTATTATATAAAGCTATGATAATGAAAACAGTATGGTATTGGCATCAAAGCAAACATATCGATCAATGAACTAAAATAGAGAGCCCAGAAATAAGCCTCCACATATATGACCAAGGAGCCAAGAATATACAACAAGGAAAGACAGTCTCTGCAATAAATGGTGTTGGGAAAACTGGACTGCTGCTGCTGCTGCTAAGTCACTTCAGTCGTGTCCAACTCTGTCCGACCCAATGGATGGCAGCCCACCAGGCTCCCCCATCCCTGGAATTCTCCAGGCAAGAACAGTGGAGTGGGTTGCCATTTCCTTCTCCAATGCATGAAAGTGAA
>NW_011486299.1:0-859 GCF_000754665.1 Bison bison bison | reverse complement strand
TAGGAACCAGGGGGCACCTCATTCTCTTGTTTACTAGAAAGCCTGCCTTCCACAGTTCCTACTGGTCCATTCTGTACCTGAATGCAACATATGATGTTTTCCTTCCTCAGGTTGGGAATATATCTGACTAATAAACTGCTGTCAATTTCACGTGTCAAGTGTTGGTCATGTGTTCGGCTAACCTTATAACACTAGAGCAGGACTCCCTCCCTCCCCAACAAAATGAAATGGAGGCAACTAAAACACTGAGCACCTGAGAATCAAGACAGTAGGCATTAACCTTTTATTTTTTGGCCATGCTGTGTGGCATGTGGGATCTTAGTCCCTCAACTAGGGATCGAACTTGCACCCCCTGCAGTGGAAGCATGAAGTCCTAACTGCTAGACCACCAGGAACAGTTCCAGGTATTAACTTTCTTTTTAATAGCTGACTTACAACATTATATCAGTTTTAGGTATACAACATAGTAATTCAATATTTTTATAGATTTTGCTCAATAAAAAATGTTACAATTTATTGACTATATACCCTCTGCTGTATATTACCTCCTCATGACTTATTTACTTTATAACTGGAGGTTTTATCATTTAGCCCCTTTAGCTTTTTCACCAATTCCTCTATCTATCTCTTCTCTAGCAACCACTAGTTTGTTCTCTTTATCTATGGATCTGTTTCTCTTTTGTTATATTTGTTCATTTGCTTTTTTTTTAGATTCCACATATAAGTGAAAACATACAGTATTTGTCTTTATCTGTCATACTTATTTCACTAAGCATAATACTGTCCAGGTCCATCCATATTGTCAAATGGCAAAACAACTAAATATATTTAAAAAAAATCTTATTACAAAATGGGCAGA
>NW_011486298.1:5201-5608 GCF_000754665.1 Bison bison bison | reverse complement strand
CTTATCCATCGTCTGCTGATGGACATCTAGGTTGCTTCCATGTCCTGGCTATTATAAACAGTGCTGTGATGAACATTGGGCTACATGTGTCTCTTTCAATTCTGGTTTCCTCGGTGTGTATGCCCAGCAGTGGGATTGCTGGATCATAAGGCAGTTCTATTTACAGTTTTTTAAGGAATCTCCAAACTGTTCTCCATAGTGGCTGTACTAGTTTGCATTACCACCAACACTGTAAGAGGGTTCCCTTTTCTCCACACCTGTCCAGCATTTATTGCTTGTGGATTTTTGGATTGCAGCCATTCTGACTGGCGTGAAATGGTACATCATTGTGGTTTTGATTTGCATTTCTCTGATAATGAGTGATGTTGAGCATATTTTCATGTGTTTGTTAGCCATCTGTATGTCTT
>NW_011486298.1:0-875 GCF_000754665.1 Bison bison bison | reverse complement strand
CATTTATCCTGTCCTTTACCTGCTGGGTATTCCTCTGTCTCTTCATCTTGTTTATATTGCTGAGTTTGGCTTGGCCTTTCTGTATTCTGGCAGTTTGTGGAGTTCTCTTTATTATGGAATTTCCTCACTGTGGGTGGGGTTGTACGGGTGGCTTGTCAAGGTTTCCTGGTTTGGGAAGCTTGTGTCAGTGTTCTGGTGGGTGGAGCTGTATTTCTTCTTTCTGGAGTGCAATGAAGTGTCCAGTAATGAGTTATGAGATGTCAACATGTTTGGAGTAACTTTGGGCAGCCTGTATTTTGAAGCTCAGGGCTATGGTCCTTTGTTGGTGGAGAATTTGCATGGTATGTCTTACTCTAGAACTTGTTGGCCCTTGGGTGGTGCTTGGCTTCAGTGTAGGTATGGACCTGTTTGATGAGCTCCTGTCGATTAATGTTCCCTGGAGCCAGGAGTTCTCTGGTGTTCTCAGGATTTGGACTTAAGCCTCCTGCTTCTGGCTTTCAGTCTTATTTTTACAGTAGCCTCAAGACTTCTCCATCGATTCAGCACCATTGATAAAACATCTAGGTTAAAGATGAAAAGTTTCTCCATGGTGAGGGATACCCAGAGAGGCTCACAGAGTTACATGGAGAAGAGAAGAGGGAGGAAGGAGTTAGAGGTGACCCGTTGAGATGAGGTGGAATCAAAAGAGGAGAGAGCAAGCTAGCCAGTAATCACTTCCTTATGTGCGCTGCCCAGTCTGGACCACTCAGAGATGTTCATGGAGTTATACAGAGAAGAGAAGAGGGAGGTAGGAGACAGAGGTGGCCAGGAGGATAACGGAGGAAATCAAAAGGAGAGAGACAGATCCAGCCAGTAATCAGTTCCCTAAGTGTTCT
>NW_011486297.1:9113-10406 GCF_000754665.1 Bison bison bison | reverse complement strand
GAACTCCGGGAGTTGGTGATGGACAGGGAGGCCTGGCGTGCTGGGATTCATGGGGTCGCAAAGTGTCGGACATGACTGAGTGACTGATCTGATCTGATCAGATCTGAAATTTCTGTCTGATATACAGAAATTTGGAGAACATCACAGAGGAGGGAGAAGGTGAGTACCACTTAAAGGAGTGGGGCCTGAAGCTCAGGTCATACCACCTCGTGTATCAAGTGTTTCAGATGGATTGCAGCCTGCCACGACCTTGAATACTCAGAGACACAGTGGAAATAACATGTGACAAGCACACATCTGTGTACTGTCAAAGCGAGCTCTGTAACAAATATCTCATGTGCCTTATTGTCACATACAAATACCTAGGTCTGATGTTATCAATAGCTGTGAAAAATCTGTGGACACGGGACTCATCTCAAGCTGATAACATGCAATATTAAGCATCCACTGTATCTTAGTTTTACTTCCTACCCCAGGGCCTTCTCTAATTCCTTGGGAGATCATTCAGTCCATGGGCAAACACAGTCTGAAACTAAAGGGGAATTACCACCCCTGTCAGCAAGCACCAACCAGAAGGAATAGGGATGGATGCATACACAGATTCTTGCCTCTCAACGATAATCCTGAGATGCATCTTGTATGTTTCTTGGAGATGCTGGCAGAATCAAGCCCCAGTACTGCGCTATCTACTTTCTCATTTCTGCTTCTTAAGATCACTTCCTAAATAAACTGCCTTCACCTGAATTCTTGCTTTAGGCTCCTCTTTTGGGGTTGCGAGGAGACAAAATTAAAACAGAGGTGCTTTAAAATTTTAATAGAGAAAGAATGGAAGAAAGTTCAAGGTGAACCTTACCTGTCTGATTTCTAACAAGAGCAGGCAGGTACTTGAGTGATTACCTAACTGGAAAAATAGAAGCTGATACCTTATTTTTTCAAAAGCTAGTGAAATAGATCGTATTTATGAAAATCCAGTCTCTGTAGATGTATAATCATATCCTTACTTTCCAATCTCAATTTTTATTAGTATCATTATCCCTGTCTGCCGGGGTCCAGCCCCGGTTGTTCCAGTGAATTCGAAGGGGAGATGGCTTCAGCAATCAGGAAACAATAGCTTTAATTAAATATTAATTAAAGATATAAAGAGTAATAAAATAAGGATAGCTCAGTGAGAAAATTCAGTGGAGAAAAGAGGCTGAATAACTTGGTTTATGTGGAAAACCAATAAAACTTCAACACAAGAAGTTTGCACCACCCATGTAGGCCACAGGCATCTTCCCATTCTCCCAAGGGAGA
>NW_011486297.1:4569-5979 GCF_000754665.1 Bison bison bison | reverse complement strand
TTTTTTTTTTTTTGTTTTTTGGTTTTTTTTTTTTTTTTTTTTTTTGCTTTCTTTTGAAGTCCTGATGGAAAAGGAAATCAACACTGACAGTACAAAAATTAGTGCTAAATGTTATAAATTGTGCTTTCTTTTTCTTTCTACTGTTCTAGATCAATGAGTCTAGGGTAGATGTGGCATGTAGTAATCACCTGGGAGTTAAAGACTACTTCACCCTCAAACCCTGAGAATAACCACAGTTACATTGTTACTATGGGAGTGTTCAGTTCACTTCAGTTCAGTTCAGTCGCTCAGTCGTGTCCGATTCTTTGCTACCCCATGGACTGCAGCACACAAGGCCTCCCTGTCCATCACCAACTCCCAGAGTATATTCAAACTCATGTCCACTGATTCATGTCCATGGGAGTGTTTCACAACCATAAATTATGCTAAGATGGTAAAAAGTTTGATTAACCCCATTTCATTGAAGTTCATCCTTTTAAAGCAGAGTTGATTAAGATGTTTACCTAATTTAAACTGTTTAAGCAAATAATTCTGTTTGGAATAATGAATGGGAAAGTATGTTATATGCCCTCAGTTAATAGGATCGGGGAACAATGAATCTACTGGGGCACTACCCCTCCTAATGACACTTCACATGAACTTTAGGCAAAGCTAACTACTAGATACATGACTGGCTTTCCCTAATTATACACTATAAAAGCTTATTGCTTGTTAAAAATGGAAATACCATGCTCATTGGCAACTAGCCATTTCCTAACAGCCCCTTACATGCTCACTTCCAACCCCAACCATTTTGGCTGTCTTGATTCCTCTCCCAAACTTATTCATGACCCAGCAACTAAAGAGAAAATGCTTGGCACAGCCAGCAATTAAACAGTGGAATAGCTTAGAATCCTCACCAGGATTCTGTTCAACACTCTGACTTTCTCCCCACAACCTGTGTCTGTTCTGATATCCATACCAAATAACAAACAGGTTATTAAATATTGGGTTATGAGTTTTTAATATCACCCCAGCCTAGAAGGAAATACAACATATACCATAGCATACTATAACAAATAGTCTACTAGGCAAGAGTGAGCTAATGCGGCTAATGAAGAAATAAGTAAAAAGTGTAAAATTTTTTTGTCATGCAGACATATTCATAAAGTAAAAGTCTGATAGATACACAAGTATCAGCTAATCTGATCCTTAATTTTGCCTCATTCACTTTTCTACCTACTGTCTGGACAAGAATATCCTGTCCTGCTTCTGTGATGAACAGATGTTCTGAATCCCAGTTTCTAATATGGTGGGTGAGGGGGGTAGGTAGGGGATCTTCCCATCAGTTCAGTTCAGTTGTTCAGTCGTGTCTGACTCTTTGCAACCCCATGGACTGCAATACGCCAGGACTCCCTGTCCATCACCAAC
>NW_011486297.1:0-801 GCF_000754665.1 Bison bison bison | reverse complement strand
AATTTTAAATGCCAGCATCATTCATTAGCAACACTGTAAAAGAAAAAGCTGTTCCAATCTTGGGGAAAAACATGACCATTGCTAGATCCCTGTTTGTCTATCATGCAAGAGCATTTTCTAGTAGACACTTATCTGACACTCTTGAAGAAGGTAATTAACTGTACAACAGTTGGTACTAGAATTTGGGGTTAATTTTTCTTCTAGACCATAAACTTATAATACCTCTTCTATTTCCATGGGTTAACTTCCAACACACAGGAGTGTAAACCATATGAGCCTTTCCTCATAAATATTTATGGATTGGTAGGTAAATATGCAGTGATACCAGTGAAGGAAACCATCAATCCATCCAAGGTATTTTATTCACTATAATCAGGTATTATTTAAAAATGCAGATGCAATCATTTCAGGCTCTTGCTTAAATTAATCAGTGACTTCCCATTTCCCATGGGATAAAATTCAGAATTATCAAGACTCAAAAAGTCTTCTTTTCTCTGACTTACTTCTCTGGCCTCATCTCCCAACTCTCATCCTCACCCATATTGGACTATGGGCTTACTATCTCCTGCCTGCCCTTCTAGGTCCTTTCTTCATCCTTCCACACCCTGTTCTGTGACCCAGGTGGCTAACCTGTAGGAACTGTATCAATGGGCTCTCTTGCCTCCTGACTTTTGGTTGGTATAACCTCAAGGGGGGACACCTGCAGAGACCAGAGGAACGGAGGAGCATAATGTCAGGGTATACAGTGCCCCTAAAACATCTACTTCTGCTTTATTGACTATGCCAAAGCCTTTGACTGTG
>NW_011486296.1:5106-5545 GCF_000754665.1 Bison bison bison | reverse complement strand
CCCTCTGATCTCTGGGCAGAGAGCCCATCCTCTGATCTCTGGATATTGACATCACAGTCTGATCTCTGGGCAGTGACTCCACCATCTCAGGCCTAGATAATGACCCCACCTACTCGGGCCAGGGCAGTGACCCCATCTCTGATCTTTCATTAGTGAGCACACTCTCAGGACTGGACAGTGACCCTACCCTCTGATCTCTGGGCAATGACCTCACCCTCTGATCTCTGGGCAGTTACCTCACTCTCTAAAGGCTGGACATGACTTCACCCTGTGATCTCTGGGCACTGACCTCAGTCTCTCTGTCCTGGAAGTGACCTCCCCCCTCAGGCCTGTGCAGTGACCTCACCCTCTGATCTCTGGGGAAAGATCCCACCCTCTGATCTCTGGACAGTGACCGCATCCTCTCAGGCCTGGACTATGCTCCCACACTCTGGTCTTT
>NW_011486296.1:0-658 GCF_000754665.1 Bison bison bison | reverse complement strand
CCTAGAGAGCATATTAAAAAGCAGAGACATTACTTTGCCAGCAAAGGTCCATCTAGTCAAAGCTTTGGTCTTTCCAGTAGTCATGTACAGATGTGAGAGTTGGACTATAAAGAAGGCTGAGCACTGAAGAACTGATACTTTTGAACCGTGCTGTTGGAGAAGACACTTGAGAGTCCCTTGAACAGCAAGGAGATCTAACCAGTCGATGCTAAAGGAAATCAGTCCTGAATATTCATTGGAAAGACTGATGTTGAAGCTGAAACTCCAATATTTTGGCCACCTGATGCAGAGAACTAACTCATTTGAAAAGACTCTGATGCTGAGAATGATTGAAGGTGGGAGAAGAAGGGGTCGATTAAGGATGGGATGGTTGGATGGCGTCACTGACTCTGGACATGAGTTTGAGGAAGCTCTGGGAGTTCGTGATGGACAGGGAAGCCTGGTGTGCTGCAGTCCATGGGGTCACAAAGAGTCGGACATGACTGAGTGACTCAACTGAACTGAACTGAACTTCCATGGGATCTTCCCTACCCATGAATTGAGCCCACGTCTCCTGCATTGGCAGGTGGATTCTTTGCCACTGAGCTACCTGGGAAGCCCTCATCTACCCACTGAAAGTGGAAGTGAAGTCATGTCCGACTCTTCGTGACCCCATGGA
>NW_011486295.1:4910-5184 GCF_000754665.1 Bison bison bison | reverse complement strand
TGACTACTGGAAAAACCATAGCCTTGATTAGACAGACCTATGTTGGCAAAGTAATGTTTCTGCTTTTTAATATGCTGTCTAAGTTCGTCATAACTTTTCTTCCAAGGAGCAAGTGTCTTTTAATTTCATGTCTTTAGTCAACACCTGCAGTGATTTGGGAGCCAAGAAAATAATCTGTCACTGTTTCCACTGTTTCCCCATCTATTTACCATGAAGTGATGGGACCAGATGCCATGATCTTAGTTTTCTGAATGTTGAGTTTTAAGCCAACTTT
>NW_011486295.1:0-833 GCF_000754665.1 Bison bison bison | reverse complement strand
CCCCATGGACTGTAGCCTATGAGGTTCCTCCATCCATGGGATTTTCCAGGCAAGAATAGAGTGATCCACTATTATTCTTCAGTAGAACCCACAGAAGTGACTGTTTCATTGTCTTTGGTGCTTTGCGTGTTAAGTCACTTCAGTCATGTCCAACTCTTTGTGACCCCGTGGACTGTAGTCCACCAGGATCCTCTGTCCATGGAATTCTCCAGGCAAGAACACTGGAGTGGGTTGCCATCCCCTTCTCCAGGAGATCTTCGCATGGTTTTAGAATCAAGCATTTCTGAGTTTGAGTCCCAACAAGTCATATAACTTTTCTGAGTCTGTTTCCTTTTATGTAAAAAGAAGATGATACTATTGCTGCTATGGAGGTTCAGTGGCCTAATGTATGAGTAGGGCCTGGCACAATGCCTTACATAATGCCCGTTAGTTCTTTCCATCCCCACTTTTCCTCCCTGCCCCCATTCCTTAGGCCAAATGTGAGAGTTATTCTGCACTAAGTAAAGTCCTTTCTTAGCTACTTAAGATTTAGTTCCCTGTCTGAAGAAGAGAGTGGGGATAAAAGCAGGAAGAATACACCAATAATTAGTCCAATTTTCCACCTTCTTCTTATAGGCAAGGAGTGAGTTAGGGAGTAGAATGCCAACATGTCTTCAAGTGGAATAGTCAAGAGACATGCCAAAATGGAAGTCACTCTGTCCTCACACACAGGTGCATCAGCACTGGGTATCGTCCTGGTGCTGGGAGAACATCATAAAATATTTGATGCAGATTTGGGCCTAACATCCTTTTCTCTGGCTTCATGGCACATGGACTAGAAAAAAAGACACAGG
>NW_011486294.1:9984-10539 GCF_000754665.1 Bison bison bison | reverse complement strand
CAGGGGATCTTCCCAACCCAGGTATCAAAACTACATCTTTCCTGAGTCTCCTGCATTGGCAGGTGGGTTCTTTACCATTAGCCCCACATAGGACAATACTAGATATATATATACATTCCTTTTCAGATTTTTTTCCCATATAGGTTATTAGAGATTATTGAATAGAGTTCTCTGTGCTATAAGTAGGTACTTGTTAGTTATCTGTTTTATATATAGTGCAGTACCGTGCTTAGTTGTTCAGTCATGTCCAACTCTGCGACGCTATGGACTGTAGCCCACCAGGCTCCCAAGTGTGTGCGGAATCTCCAGGCAAGAATACTGGAGTGGGTTACCGTGTCCCCTTCCAGGGGATCTTCGCAACCCAGGGATCAAACCCAGGTCTCCCACATTGCAGGAGGATTCTTTACCATCTAGCCACCAGGGAAGCCCCAAAATACTGGAGTGGGTATATCCTTTCTCCGGGATATCTTACTGACCCAAGAATTGAACCAGGGTCTCCTGCATTGCAGGCAGATTCTTTACCAGCTGAGCCACCAGGGAAGCCCTTTTATATAT
>NW_011486294.1:5001-5662 GCF_000754665.1 Bison bison bison | reverse complement strand
AGGGATGGTTAGAGTAGATATCTGACAATGTTTTTTTTTTTTTTAATTAGAGTGTCTAACCCATGGACAGGGAGGCCTGGCGTGCTGCGATTCATAGGGTCACAAAGAGTCGGACACGACTGAGTGACTGAACTGAACTGAACTGAACCCATGTACATTTCATGCAATTACTAATAGAGTACAACTTACTTCTAGATATTTGCATCTTTGCTTTCTAATGTGTCTTCTATTCTTTAAATGGAAAACGGACTCCAGTAGACGTTTCTATAAACATGTGCAACGTCCAACAAACATATGAAAAGATGCATCACTGAATTCAAATCAAATCCACAAGATACAGTAGACGTTTCTATAAACATGTGCAACGTCCAACAAACATATGAAAAGATGCATCACTGAATTCAAATCAAATCCACAAGATACAGTAGACGTTTCTATAAACATGTGCAACGTCCAACAAACATATGAAAAGATGCATCACTGAATTCAAATCAAATCCACAAGATACAGTAGACGTTTCTATAAACATGTGCAACGTCCAACAAACATATGAAAAGATGCATCACTGAATTCAAATCAAATCCACAAGATACAGTAGACGTTTCTATAAACATGTGCAACGTCCAACAAACATATGAAAAGATGCATCACTGAATTCAAA
>NW_011486294.1:0-991 GCF_000754665.1 Bison bison bison | reverse complement strand
AATTGAATTCTAAAACATTGATTAATAAAAGCATAATTTTAAGTTCAAATAAATAAATACTTAGAATGGAGTGTAATAGTTCTTAAAGTTTTATGAAATTTGAATCATTAGTTCAGGAATCTATTCATTCACTCAAAATTTATTGATATTTAAAGTGTAATGTGTTGCTATACAATGCAAGTGAGTTAGTCACTCAGTCATGTCCGACTCTTTGTGACCCCATAGACTGTAGCCCGACAGGATCCTCTTTCCATGGGATTCTCCAGGCAAGAATACTGGAGTGGGTTGCCATACCCTTCTCCAGGGGATCTTCCCCACCCAGGAACCAAACCCAGGTCTCTTGCATTGCAGGCAGATTCTTTACTGTCTTAGCCACCAGGGAAGTCCCCACACTATGCAAATATAAATATAAATACAATAAGTTCAAATATTAAGATTTTGCTTAAATTCTGGTGGATCCAAGTTGTGATTTCTTTTTATATTACTATGATGCTAAAATAGAAAGAGATATTGATCCATTGACAAATATATTCCTTACCTATGATGCCTGCCTCTTTTTTATTTACATCATGTTAAGTAGTTTAACAGATGACTCCCTGTCCTCTCTGAGATAAAGTTGATATTCCAAAATAAAGTGGTGCTTGAAATTGCAGTGGTTGTAGAAGGATACAAAATAAGATAGAAAATTTCAATTAACAAAGCAAAAAATAGCAGTGAACTTGAGAAGAAAGCAGAGCACAGTAACAGAAGAAAGAAACTGTTCTAGCATGCTCTAAGACCATTTTCCTTTTCCTCTTTAAATTCTCCAGATATCCTCCAAAATTTTGCTTAGTTTGATTTCTACCTACTCTTATATGACTCCAAGAATTTATTATAGCACAAGAAAGGTCTTTGAAGGGCACTCTTATAAAGCAGTTCATACCATGTTACTTTACTATTTCTAAAAAAGTTGCTTTGCGATATCTAAACTGTCCTCTTTTGTTGTGAATAT
>NW_011486293.1:5147-5553 GCF_000754665.1 Bison bison bison | reverse complement strand
AACATAATCCTAATTATTCTCTAAACTATAATATTTAATCCCTTTTAAAAGTATTCTTTCAAAATTCACAAAAAAAGCAGTATGTAAAAATAAGATACAAAATAGTTATTTTAGCTGCTGTAAGGCAGCATCATACTCTCACAATCCCAGAAAGACAGTGCTTAATCCTTGCCATCAGAATCTCCAGAGAAGAAGAAATTACAACTTTTCTTTAAATTACATACAACTGATCAAGTTTCCACTCTATAGTCTTTGGAGCTGAATGCAGGGAGACTAAGTATGGCAGTTTGAAATTTCTAGCCATATTCAAACCCAAACTAATAAGTCTAGAACTTGACAATAAAATAACATGTGTCCCCAGTGACAAGATGAATTTGTTTCATGAATTCCGATATAATATCCTTAC
>NW_011486293.1:0-1073 GCF_000754665.1 Bison bison bison | reverse complement strand
ATATCAGATAAACAGTAGCTCTCTTGGAAGACAGCTTGGGTAAAATTCTGCATATATCTCACTAGCCAGAACAAGGTTACAATGGCATGCCTAATGGTAAGGGGGTCTGGTAAATGTATTAATAGCTTTCCTTCCTGAAAATGAAAAATACACTATGTCAGTACCCCCCCCCCCCAAATATAGCCCTATTAGCAAGGAAGAAAAGAAGAATTTTTTAAAGAATTGATATTAGATAGGCAATTAGCAACAGTTCTTACAAAGATCAGAGAAAAAAATAGCTTAGTCCTCCAAAACATACAAGAGGTTCAGTTAAGAATGAAATATAGTTTTTACTGGGAAAAGAACTTGTCAACGGACTGAGCAAGGGATGTTTTCCTCTCTTAGTTCTCTATTTTCTTTTTTAATAGATTAGAAAATGTGAGATTGAGATTAGAAGTCCTAAAAATTGGCCTATGCTGCTCTTGGTGTATAATACCTCCTCTAAGCTACTATTAACATAACAGAGGGAAATGGAAGACAGATCACCTACTTCTTCGTATATTTTTCTAGTTATTATGTTGCTTCTTTCAAGTTATGGACAATTTGTAAATATATCAACATTTAAAAAATATTCTCTAATTTGGCCATGACTGATTATAATCAGCATGAAAGATGAGAACCTAACACTGAACCTCAAAGATAAACAGGACCATGATATGAAGAGAAGAGGCTATTCCAAGTATAGGAAACAGGTTTATAAAGGGTTCACACTTACACAAGACCTTGAATTTTCTGATTTAACATTTGTACATGTCTGATTTCATCCACAAGCTTCAATCAAAGAATGATGTGATACAGAAGAAAGAAAATAGAAATGTCACACACCAATCCAGAATCCAAAGCGTCATTACTCACTGGCAGCAGGCAGCATTCATAGCTCCAGTGCTACCTGGGGCAGTCCAAAAATCTGTAGGCACTGCATGAAATAAAAAGAGGTCACATCCCTGCTATTTTCTGTTCCCATTAAAGTAACTGAAGACAAATTTTTTCTTGCTAACTAGTACTCTCTGCTTATCAGAATTTATGGTCCATTA
>NW_011486292.1:5083-5604 GCF_000754665.1 Bison bison bison | reverse complement strand
ACACACACACAACAGAGCAGTAGTATACATCTAATAGAAATGTAACATAAGCCAAAAATTTTCTAATAACCACATTAGAAATTTGAAAAAATAAATAGATGAAAGCAATTTTGATAGTATATTTTATTTAACCCAATGCATCCAAGACGTTTTCCTAACCAGTAAGCAATGAAAACATGTTTTAATGAGGTATTCTACACTCTAAAATGTTGTGTGTATTTTAAACCTACAGTTCATGACAATATTCAATCACCACATGTAGCTAGTAGCTACCACAATTGGACAGCAAAAGTACAAGATGTAGTCCCTGCTCTCAAGGAATTTACAGCCTATCCTAGGACCCAGATTAATACGAAGAACAAGTACTATAGTGGAGTGAATATAAGGAAAAGAGCACTGCACCTGAAGTCAGGAGACATAGACTACAGTCTTCTCTGCCACTGATTCTTTATGTGACTTTGAGTAAAACCCTCTCCCTCTATGAGCCATATCTAAAATGAGGCTGGAATAGATGCATTCAC
>NW_011486292.1:0-1090 GCF_000754665.1 Bison bison bison | reverse complement strand
TTTGAGACTTTACTCTAAGACCCTTTGAGGCTGAACCTGAGGCTGAACCTGAGTCTCCCTGAGACTTGTAGGGGGATCTTCTGTTACTTTTAGTAGTGTAAAGCAAATGCCATCTGTCTGACAGGCAAAGACCTATTCAGAAGCCTAAGAGTCTCTAACTACTAGTTAGGCCCACTTCTCTGACCCACTGATGCTATCAGACATCTTGGAAAGCTGCCTGGTTTGACTCAGTGCTTGGTAAAGGAGGTAGGTTGAGGGGTGCTCTGTGGGCTCCTCTGGATAGTTTGACTCTATCCAAGACATCCTCAGCTCTTGTACATTGTGGCATGGATTCCCAGCATCCACAGGTTTTCTCATATTTTCATTATCTATTAAGTATAAATAGGGAGAAGAAAGGGGGAGCAACATCTGGAGACTCCAGCATTGTGTTGATAGGACTAGGGAAACAAAGGAAGTGGGGGAAGGGAGCTAACAGTTGGCTAATGGCTATTATGTCTCAGGTGCTGTGCTGGATGCTTTTATGCACATCCTCTCAAGTAACCTTCACAATCATTCTAGAAGGTAGGAGTTGTTCTTCCTTTTCTACAAATGAGAAAAATGAAATTCAGAGTGCTCAAAATGATTCATGTCAAGTCATTCAGTAGCAGCTGAGCAATTCTCTTACTTTCTTCTATACCAAATGCCACTTGAAAGAGTCATTTTAGTAACTTCTGTAACTTCCACTGCCTCCAGGCTGGATAGTAACAATTTTTATTGCAAAGTATAGGGAGAATTATTTATAAATTTGGGGAGGGGATTGGAAATATAGAGTTTCTCTCACTTCTCTTGCCATGAGCTATGCTCCACTGGCAGGAAGTTGATCCTCTCATCTCATCTGAACCATGCCTGTTGTGGTTTAAGTCAACTTCCTCTCCCCTTATCCTACTTCTCCTCCAAATATGTGTCCCTGTGTTGCAAGCCTCCAACTTCTTATGCCATTTTGAACCTCCCACTTTTACTCCTAAGCCAAACAAAGTGGTTTCTGAACTCAGGTTAAGGCCACTCTCACTTCACCTGCTTCCATTACTCCACTGGCTCTGCTTACACAAAG
>NW_011486291.1:6318-7458 GCF_000754665.1 Bison bison bison | reverse complement strand
CTCATATCAGATAAAATAGACTTTAAAACAAAGGCTGAGAAAAGAGACAAAGAAGGACACTACAAAATGATCAAAGGATGAATCCAAGAAGAAGATATAACAATTATAAATATATATGCACCCAACATAGGAGCACCACAATATGTAAGAAAAATGCTAACAAGTATGAAAAGGGAAATTAACAATAACACAATAATAGTGGGAGACTTTAATCCACTCACACCTATGGATAGATCAACTAAACAGAAAATTAACAAGGAAACACAAATTTTAAATGATACAATAGACCAGTTAGACCTAATTGATATCTATAGGACATTTCACCCCAAAATAATGAATTTCACCTTTTTCTCAAGCACACACGGAACCTTCTCCAGGATAGGTCACATCCTGGGCCATAAATCTAGCCTTGGTAAATTCAAAAAAATTGAAATCATTCCAAGTATCTTTTCTGACCACAATGCAGTAAGATTGGATGTCAATTACAGGAGAAAAACTATTAAAAATTCCAAAATATGGAGGCTGAATAACATGGTGATGAATAACCAACAAATCAAAGAAGAAATCAAAATATGCATAGAAACGAATGAAAATGAAAACACAACAACCCAAAACCTGTAGGACACTGTAAAAGCAGTGCTAAGGGGAAGTTCATAGCAATACAGGCACACCTCAAGAAACAAGAAAAAAGTACAAATAACCTAACTCTACACCTCAAGCAACTAGAAAAGGAAGAAATGCAGGACTCCAGGATTAGTAGAAGGAAAGAAATACTTAAAAATTAAGGGACAGAAATAAATAGTAAAAGAAGCAAAAGAGACCATAGCAAAAATCAACAAAGCCAAAAGCTGGTTATTTGAGAGGATAAATAAAATTGACACACCATTAGCCAGACTCATCAAGAAACAAAGGGAGAAAAATCAAATCAATAAAATTAGAAATGAAAATGGAGAGATCACAACAGACAACACAGAAATACAAAGGATCACAAGAGACTACTATCAGCAATTATATGCCAATAAAATGGACAATGTGGAAGAAATGGACAAATTCTTAGAAAAGTACAACTTTCCAAAACTGAACCAGGAAGAAATAGAAAATCTTAACAGACCCATCACAAGCACGGAAATCGAAACTGTA
>NW_011486291.1:0-2747 GCF_000754665.1 Bison bison bison | reverse complement strand
AAATTAGCATGTCAGTTCTTTGTTATACATGTTAAACTAAAATGCAAATTCTTCCATATCTAAAACTCATTGTGGTTACTTGATTTTTTCAGCTCATTTGTTCTTTCCTGATGTGAATATTGAATTCTGCTTGATAATCATAGATGTATTTGAAAACTTTTAAATCTCCAACTTGGATAATCATAGTTTTACTACTTTTTTTATATCTAAATTGTTCCTTCAACCTTTATCTGCCATTGAAGAGGGCATAGAAAGGAAATTAGAGCCGTTATGTGCTGTTTACAGGGAAAAAAGAAGAAAACGATGAAATTCTCAAATGGGGTTTTTAGAAAATGTATTTATTTTTAATTGAAGGATAATCACTTTACAGGATTTTGTTGTTTTCCGTCAAACATCAGCAAGAATCAGCCATAGGTACACCCATGTCCCCTCCCTCCCAAACCCTCCTCCCATCTCCCTCCCCATTCCACTTTTCTAGATTGTCACAGAGTCCCTTTCTGAGTTCCCTGAGTCATACAACAAATTCCCATTGGCTATCTATTTTACATAAGGAATTGTAAGTTTCCATGTTACTCTTTCCATCCATCTCACCCTCTCCCCACTTCCCCTCCCCCCATGTCCATAAGTCTGTTCTCTATATCTGTTTCTCCATTGCTGCCCTGCAAATAAATCCATCACCTACCATTGTAGACTCAGAATCTTTGTAGATTCCATGTATATGCGAATAGTATATGATATTTATATTTCTCTTTCTGACTCGCTTCACTCTGGAGAAGAGGCTCTAGGTTTGTCAACCTCATTAGAACTGACTCAAATGTGTTTCTCTTTATGGCTGAGTAATAGTCCATTGTATACATTGTCCTAGTTCTATGAAAAATACCATTGGTAATTTGAAAGTGATCACACTGAATCTGTAGATTGCATTTGGTAATATAGTCATTTTCACACTATTAATTCTTCCTACCCAGGAATATGGAAAATCTCTCCACCTCTTTATGTCGTCTTTCTTTTCTTTCCTCAGTGTCTTAGAATTTTCCATATACCGGTCTTTTGTCTCCTTAGGTAGGTTTATTACTAGATATTGTATTCTTTTTGTTGCAGTGGTGAATGGGATTGGCTCCTTAATTTCACTTTCTGATTTTTCATTGTTAGTATATAGGAATTCAAGTGATTTCTGTGTATTGACCTTGTATCATACAACTTTGTTAAATTCATTGTTTAGCTCTAGTAATTTTCTTTTACTAGAAAATATATAGTTTCTTTTGGGTTTTCTATGTGTAGTATCATTTCATTTGCAAAAGAGAGAGTTTTACTTCTTCTTTTCAGATCTGGATTCTTTGTATTTCTTTTTCTTCACTGATGGCCATAGCTAGGACTTCCAAAAGCATGCTGAATAACTGTGCTGAGAATGGACAACTTTGTCTTGTTCCTGATCTTAGAGGGAATGCTTTTCATTTTTCCTCATTGAGAATAATGTTTGCTGTGGGTTTATTCTATACGGCCTTTACTATGTTGACCAAGGTTCCTCCTGTGTCTATTTTTTGAAGCGTTTTTGTCATAAACAGGTGCTGAATTGTGTCAAAGGCTTTTTCTGCCTCTATTGAGATGATCATATGGTTCTTATTTTTCAAGTTGTTAAGATGGTGCATCACATTGAAATTGGTTTGTGTATATTGAAGAATCCTTGCATCCCTGGCATAAACCGAATTGATCATGGTATCAATGAGCTATTGAATGTGTTGTTGAATTGTGTTTGCTAGAATTTTGTTGAGGATTTTTACATCTGTGTTTGTCAGTGATATTGGCCTGTAATTTTCTTTCTTGTGTTGTCTCTGCCTGGTTTTGGCATCAAGGTGATTGTGGCCTCATAGAATGAGTTTGGAAGTGTTCCTTCCTCTGCAATGTTTTGGAAGAGTTTCAGAAAAATAGGCATTAGCTCTTCTCTAAATGTTTGATAAAATTCCCCTGTGAAGCCATTTGGCCCTGGGCTTTTGTTTTTGGGAGATTTTGGATAACACTTTCTATTTCAGTGTTTGTAATTGGCTTGTTTGTAATTTTTATTTCTTCCTGATTCAGTTTTGGGAGGTTGAACTTTTCTAAGAATCTGTCCATCTCCTCTCGGTTGTCCCTTTTATTAGCATATTGTTGCTCATAACATTCTCTTATGATCCTTTTCATCTCTGTGTTGTCTGTTGTAACTTCTCCTTTTTCATTTCTAATCTTGTCAATTTGATTTTTCTCCCTTCTGTTCTTGATGAGTCTGGCTAGTGGTTTGTCCATTTTGCTTATCTTTTCAAAGAACCAGTGCTCAGTCTGATTAATCTTTGCTATTGTTTCCTTCATTTTCTTTTTGATTTATTTCTGCTCTGATCTGTATGATTTCTTTCCTTCTGCTGACTTTGGGGGGTTTTGGTTCTTTTTCTAGCTGCTTTAAATGTAGAGTGTTGCCTGTTCAAAGTTTTTCTTGTACTGGAGGTAGGATTGTGCTGCTATCAACTTCTCTCTTAGAAGTGCTTTTATTGAATCCCATAGGTTTTGGGTGGTCGTGTTTTTGTTGTCATTTGTTTCTAGGAATCTTTTGATTTCCCTTCTTATTTCTTCAATACCCTTTTTGTTATTTAGTAACGAATTGTTTAATCTCCCTGAGTTTGTGTCTTTTTTACATTTTTTCTCCTGTAGTTGATATCTAGTCTCATAGTGTTGTGGTCAGAGAAATACGTGATATATTTTCTAATTTTTTAAATGTA
>NW_011486290.1:4483-4936 GCF_000754665.1 Bison bison bison | reverse complement strand
GACTCGACAATAAGGCATGACAGAAAACTTGGACAGGAGGCTGGCTTGGAGTCTGGCTTAAGAAAGAAACATGCTATTAAATGTAGGCAACAAACACACATTGATGAATGTTTAATTTATTTGAAAATAAGAATCAACTTGGCTGTTCATTTCTTTTCCTCCTCTAAGGCGACAAAGACAAGCAGTACACAATTTCGGTTGCTTGTTGGGGTATATCTGCCGTCTTCCTTTTTCACATTGAAATTCTTCTGCGGGGTGACTCAATGATCCTCACTTACTATTTGATGAGGCGGGGAAGGGGGCTAAGAGACTTCTTGAATGGCCTTTCAGAAAGGAAGTGGAGCACCTAAAGGTGTCCTGGAGCCGTCATAAAATCATCCATTCTAACTTCACTTCATTCATTCAGCAAATCTTTGTTGAGCAGCCACAATGCACCACAGGTATACAACAGTG
>NW_011486290.1:0-791 GCF_000754665.1 Bison bison bison | reverse complement strand
TGTTCTTGCCTGGAGAATCCCAGGGATGGGGGAGCGTGGTGGGCTGCCATCTATGGGGTCGCACAGAGTTGGACACGACTGAAGTGACTTAGCAGCAGCATACCCACTTCCATATAATTTCATCATTATAGAATGGTCGTAATTTGAATTTTCTTGTGTGTTTTTTTTTTCTTCTAAATATCCCATAAACTGGTAGCAGTTAAGGGCAAAGGCAGAGGTACAGGGGAAAATTATCTTCTTGATCACTTCTTCTATCACATAATAACTGGAACATCACTGCTATCTTATCTATCATGTCCTAGGTACTTTATACACATCATTCCTAATTTTTACACAGTCCTTCTAAGTTAGTTATTATTGCCTGTATCTTATAGATGAAGAAACCAAGGCACAAAGAGGTTATTAACTTCCCTGGGGTCATCCAGCTAGTAGAAGCTTTATGAGCACAAACACTACTGATACACACTATTAGCAAAGTTCATGGAACAAATTCTCTTGGTGTGAAGGAGGCTGGTCCTACCAATTTTATCTTGGCTAGCATAGACTGTTTAAGTCTACATTTTCATTCATCTGCAGTGAGAAAACCTGGCTATTTTCCACTTTTGGATTCAACTTTTCAAATTACTTGGTAGCAGGTGGTTTATTCTACTACTAGTTTGAATGTGCTCTCTTAGGAAAAATTATGTTTTGTCTTAAATCCCTAAGTTGGCTACCCATGGGGCTCAGCTGTACTTCATTTCTCCTGCAGGGGCTGCATCCTGCCCACAAGTTCTGTGGCAAAGCCAGGGCTT
>NW_011486289.1:4187-4963 GCF_000754665.1 Bison bison bison | reverse complement strand
GTCCTGCCCGCCCCGTCAGGCCCAGCCCACAGAGCGGGAGCCCCATTCCCACCTGACACCACTCCCGTTTCTCCCTAGGACACTGAGCTGCTGGACTTACGGGAAACCATAGACTTTCTGAAGAAGAAGAACTCTGAGGCGCAGGCTGTCATTCAAGGGGCCCTCAATGCCTCAGAGGCCACACCCAAAGGTAGGCCCCCTACCTTTGGGCAGTGGCAAGACTGGGCTGGAAGGAGACTTACTGCAGGGCTTCTGTGTCCCCAGAATGTTCCAGGCAACTTCTAGAAGGCGAGGGTCCTCTGAGTCAGCAGGGGGGTGGCAGGGACATGCCCCCACCACCCAAGGGACTGAGGGAGACCAGGGATCCTCTCCTTGGACCTCAGATGACTGCCACAGACCGTTGTTAAAATAGCACTTTAATGAGTGGGTGCGGCCCAGCAGTCATTCTCCTTGAAATTTCCCCAAAGGAGCAGAAATACCACGTCCCCACAAAAACCTAAACGTGGATGTTTACAGCAGCTTTATTCACAGTCGCCAAAACTCAGAAGCAACCCAGCTGTCCTGCATGGACAAGTGTATGAGGAAACGGTGCGGTGGCCAGACGATGAGCTATCACTCAGCACTGAGTGATCTGGCCGCACGATGACAGCGACGGATTAAGTGTCCGTTACTCACTGACAGAGCCCAGCGGGAAGGCTGCATGTTCCCTGACGCCAGCTGTAGAACACTGTGGAAAAGACGAGACTCGGGGCGGTGAGAGGGTGGGGTGGGGAGTA
>NW_011486289.1:0-729 GCF_000754665.1 Bison bison bison | reverse complement strand
CTGCCCTCTCCTCCGTGAGCCTGCCCTCTCCTCCGTGAGCCTGCCCTCTCTGATCGCAGCCTCAGCTCCCACTTCCCCAGCCCCCTAGCTGGCAGAGCTGGAGCTCTGCCCTCCCCGCCTGACCCCCTCCTCTCTGCCTTGTGGGCCCCTCACCCCTCCCTGCCTCGAAGTCCTCATGGGGACCCCTCGCTCACGTGGAGCAGGCCTGACACCTAGCGGCCAGACACGGAATTGCCCCGAGGGCCTTGAGCTGCATCTGTCGGGGGAAAAGCAGGGAGAACCGAGAACAGAGGCTCTGGGGCGCGGGGCTGGGGAGAAGTCCAGGCCGTTCTGGGGGTGGCGGGCTCTGGGCAAGGAATGACACCGAATAGAGCCAGGGCCCCAGAGGGGACAGCTTCCCGGGGGCGGGGGACAGCCGGGCCTCTAGATGCCTCCAGAGACCCACCCCACCATGGTGATGTCTGTGCTCCAGGCATGTCTTCAGGCCAGAGTGGGAAGCGAGGTTTAAGGGCTGCCACAAGGCTGGTTGGCACTGGTCCTCCCTGAGACCCCCAGAGTCAGCCCAGCCGCCCCCCATGCCATGGCACCTGAGGCGTCCCATGCCATCTCTTTCAGGCCAACCTGGTGGCGGCCTTTGAGCAGAGCCTGGTGAGCATGACCTGCCGCCTGCGGCACCTGGCCGAGACCGCCGAGGAGAAGGTGAGGCCTCCCCTGCCCCGGCACACACCT
>NW_011486288.1:4779-5457 GCF_000754665.1 Bison bison bison | reverse complement strand
CCCTCCCTCCTCTGGCCCTGCAGGGAGGGTTCCCACTGTGGCCCGCCCCTTACCCGGCTCCAGGGCACACAAGTTGCCTGGGGCACGGGCCCGATCCAGAGCCGGTGGGCACCGTCTCCCCACCCACCCAGGTGGGCCTCGGGCAGGCTCGCTTTGAGGCCCTCCCCATCCCACGTGCTCTCTGCACCCAGGCCGCCCTGCCCCTCCCTCCGCACCCCCACCGGCCCTCACAGCAAGAACACGCCACACTTGTGCCCGCGAGCCTGTCGGTAGGCCAGCCAGGGCTCCAGGATCATCCGCTGAGGGTGACGGCTGTCCGCCTGCTGCAGCCTCTCCACGTCCTCGGGCAGCATCACGAACACCATGTGTCTCCCTCCCACGTCGTACCTGTGGGGCAGAGCTCTGCGGTCTGCTGAGGGGCCGTGTCCTGCCTGGTCCCCGCTCCATAGAGCCAGGCGCTGGATCAGAGCAGGCGGGCCCTCCCGCGGTCTCACTGAAGCCTCCTCTCCTCTGGGGTCTGCGTTCTGTGCTCCCAGCAGCGAGCCGCCCAGGGCTCCTGCTCGCCAAGGGCCCCAGTCTGCGGTGGCCGAGACGCACACCTGCCCCAAGGAGCCCCTTCCCTGCCCCTTCCCTGCGGCCCGGGTGCCCCTGCCAGGATGTGGTCAGTGGGATGTGGCA
>NW_011486288.1:0-1093 GCF_000754665.1 Bison bison bison | reverse complement strand
GGCTAGCAAGACAAAACTGAATGAATGAAACAGATATCAGAAGTTTGCAGCATCGTAATACACTTTGTGGAGAAGGCAATGGCACCCCACTCCAATACTCTTGCCTGGAGAATCCCATGGATGGAGGAGCCTGGTAGGCTACAGTCCATGGGGTCGCTAAGAGTCGGACACAACTGAGTGACTTCACTTTCACTCTTCACTTTCATGCATTGGAGAAGGCGATGGCAATCCACTCAAGTGTTCTTGCCTGAAGAATCCCAGAGACGGGGAAGCCTGGTTGGGCTGCTGTCTGTGGGGTCGCACAGAGTCGGACATGACTGAAGCGACTTAGCAGCAGCAGCAATACACTTTGTATCTGGACTGAACTAGACACTTATATGCACCAAAGAAAACAGTTTCAAATAGGATGAGAAGCTGAAGAGTGGAAAGATCCCGTGATGATTACTGTGAAGGAAAATTGGAATGCAGGTCTGCTGAGGACGTGGAGTTAATGCCAGGGTTCTAGGGCTCGGTGAAGGCTTGCATGTCCAGAAGGTCTGGGCAGGACACAGATCAGATCAGATCAGTCGCTCAGTCGGGTCCGACTCTTTGCGACCCCATGAATCACAGCACGCCAGGCCTCCCTGTCCATCAACAACTCCCGGAGTTCACCGACACTCATGTCCATCCAGTCAGTGATGCCATCCAGCCATCTCATCCTCTGTCGTCCCCTTCTCCTCTTGCCCCCAATCCCTCCCAGCATCAGAGTCTTTTCCAATGAGTCAACTCTTCACATGAGGTGGCCAAAGTACTGGAGTTTCAGCTTTAGCATCATTCCTTACAAAGAAATCCCAGGGCTGATCTCCTTCAGAATGGACTGGTTGGATCTCCTTGCAGTCCAAGGGACTTTCAAGAGTCTTCTCCAACACTACAACTCAAAACTATCAATTCTTCAGCACTCAGCTTTCTGTATAGTCCAAATCTCACATCCATACATGATTACTGGAAAAGCCATAGCTTTGACTAGATGGACCTTTGTAGGTAAAGTAATGTCTCTGCTTTTTAATATGCTGTCTAGTTTGGCCACAGCTTTTCTTCCAAGAAGCAAATGTCT
>NW_011486287.1:4650-5149 GCF_000754665.1 Bison bison bison | reverse complement strand
TGTTAATTTCTCCTTTCATACTTGTTAGCATTTGTCTTACATACTGTGGTGCTCCCGTGTTGGGTGCATATATATTTATAATTGTTATATCTTCTTCTTGGATTGATCCTTTGATCATTATGTAGTGACCTTCTTTGTCTCTTTTCAGAGCCTTTGTTTTAAAGTTTATTTTATCTGATATGAGTATTGCTACTCCTGCTTTCTTTTGGTCCCTATTTGCATGGAAAATCTTTTTCCAGCCCTTCACTTTCAGTCTGTATGTGTAACCTGTTTTGAGGTGGGTCTCTTGTAGACAACATATGTAGGGGTCTTGTTTTTGTATCCATTCAGCCAGTCTTTGTCTTTTGGTTGAGGCATTCAACCCATTTACGTTGAAGGTAATTATTGATAAGTATGATCCCGTTGCCATTTACTTTATTGTTTTGGGTTTGAGTTTATACACCGTTTTTGTGTTTCCTGTCTAGAGAATATCCTTTAGTATTTGTTGGAGAGCTGGTTT
>NW_011486287.1:0-570 GCF_000754665.1 Bison bison bison | reverse complement strand
CTCCCACAGAGTCCAAAAGACTGTTCTATACATCTGTGTCTCTTTTGCTGTCTCGCATACAGGGTTATTCTTACCATCGTTCTAAATTCCATATATATGCATTAGTACACTGTATTGGTATTTTTTTTTTCTGGCTTACTTCACACTGTATAATTTTAAATGACTTTACCAAGGAGATATTTTTAATGAAAAACATCCATTTAGCATTTTATTTCATGAAATTTAAGATTTTCTGACACAATGGCATTCATGTTGGGGTAACTAAGGTTAGCTGTGCTGGTCCACATGACTCTCATCTGCCCATTAATGTAAGGCTCTAAGGATGATGTGCAGCTCTTCCCCAAACAAAGACTGGAGTGAACTCTCAGGCTTCTAGGTACCCACTTTCTAGGGGGACCTGCATCATGCAAAGCAATGGGTGGAACTGAACAGGCTAGTGATTGTCTTTTTTCCTCTTTGGCCAGAGTGTCATATGGGCTAACTGAGGCACTTCCACCCTGCCAGAGCAGTGACCTTGGACCTAGTAGGTCCTTCTGAAAGGTTGGGAGATTGTCTTAGGTGTGCTGCTGC
>NW_011486286.1:4862-5561 GCF_000754665.1 Bison bison bison | reverse complement strand
CAAAAATAGTTCTGTGTATTCTTGTCACCTCTTCTTAATCTCATCTGCATCTGTTAAATCCTTGTAGTTTCTGTCCTTTATTGTGCCTATCTTTGCTTGAAATTTTCCCTTGGTATCTCCAATATTCTTGGAGAAATGTTTTGTCTTTCCCATTCTGTTGTTTTCCTCTATTTCTCTGCATTTTTCATTTAAGAAGGCCGTCTTATCTCTCCTTGCTATTCTCTGGAACACTGCATCCATTTGGGTATATCTTTCCCTTTCTCCTTTGCGTTTCACTTCTCTTCTTTTCTCAGCTATTTGTAATGCCTCATCAGACAACCACTTTGCCTTCTTGCATGTCTTTTTCTTTGGGATGGTTTTGGTCACTTCTTGTACAGTGTTACAAATTTCTGGCCATAGTTTTTCAGGCACTCTGTCTATCCCTTGAATCTATTCATCACCTCCACTGTATAATCATAAAGGATTTGATTTAGGCCATACCTGAATAGTCTAGTAGTTTTTTCTACTTTTTTTCTGTTTAAGCCTGAATCTTACAATAAGGAGGTCATGATCTGAGCCACAGCCAGCTCCCTGTCTTTTTTTGCTTTCTGTATGGAGCATCTCCATCTTTGGCTGCAAAGAATATAATCAATCTGATTTCAATATTGACTATCTGATGATGTCCATGTGTAGAGTAATCTCTTGTGTGGTTGGAAGAGG
>NW_011486286.1:0-914 GCF_000754665.1 Bison bison bison | reverse complement strand
TATGTATTCAGTCCAGTCCCTCTGGAAGTTTTATTTTATGAGCAAGCCTTCCTTGTATACACATGGATCTACTTACAGTCTTGAGCAAACCCAGAAACTAGAGCCCTCCTTTCTCTCTCTCACTAGTCTCTTTACCTTTCATCCCCTATCTTCTCTATTCTGTCTCTTTCTTTTCTCATCCTCCTGCACCTAATCTTTACCTCTTCTAATCCACCTATGTATTCCCCACTTGCTTTTTCCCTGGGCTGAGAGTTTCTAAAACTGAACAACTGAACCTTAATCAAAATATCCATGCATTTGACAGATAAACTTTAGAAACTTGCCTGATAGCACAACAATACATGTGGTCCTATTTTTATATCACCCTAAGATTTCAAGAAAGACTTGAATCATTTCCATCACACATGCTAAGTTGTCCCCCCTCTATTATGCTCACATTCTATGAACATTACCCATTCCATTTATTGCCTTCATCACAGGGACATGAGTCATAAAAATAATGAGACAGATGACTAGGGAAGAATATATTAGCAATAATAATGACACTAATTCTACTCCAGAGAAGAACAATCCAAGAAAAAATTTTCCCTGCCCACATATGTTTATAGGCTAAGGAGTTTAACTGTCTGAATAACAGGGAAAATAGGCAACTAGAATTACATAGTAGTGCTTTTCATCCAAGCTGTCCAAAAGCTTTATAAATCTGGATTTACCAAATGCCCTGGAGTAGGAGTAGGCAAACTATGGCACACAGACCAAATCTACCCCGTTTCCTAGCTTTGTAAATAAAATTCTATTGGAAGACCAAACATCATTTGTTTAGGGTATTAATTATGGCTGCTCTCTTGGTGCAATGACAGGGTTGAGTAGTTGGAATGGGGATTGCCTTATGGTTCCCCAAGCCTTAACTATTA
>NW_011486285.1:14903-15099 GCF_000754665.1 Bison bison bison | reverse complement strand
CAGCCACTATGGAGAACAGTGTGGAGATTCCTTAAAAAACTGGAAATAGAACTGTCTTATGACCCAGCAATCCCAATGCTGGACATACACACTGAGGAAACCAGAAGGGAAAGAGACATATATACCCCAATGTTCATCGCAGCACTGTTTACAATAGCCAGGACATGGAAGCAACCTAGATGTCCATCAGCAGACG
>NW_011486285.1:9354-10768 GCF_000754665.1 Bison bison bison | reverse complement strand
AAGCAAAAGAGAAAAGGAAAGATATAAGCATTTGAATGCAGAGTTCCAAAGAATAGCAAGAAGAGATAACAAAGCCTTCCTCAGCGATGAATGCAAAGAAATAGAGGAAAACAACAGAATGGGAAAGACTAGAGATCTCTTCAAGAAAATTAGAGATACTAAGGGAACATTTCATGCAAAGATGGGCTCTATAAAGGACAGAAATTGTAGGGACCTAACAGAAACAGAAGATATTAAGAAGAAGGGGCAATAATACACAGAAGAACTGTACAAAAAAGATCTTCACGACCCAGATAATCACGATGGTGTGATCACTGATCTAGAGCCAGCCATCCTGGAATATGAAGTCAAGTGGGCCTTAGAAAGCATCACTATGAACAAAGCTAATGGAGGTGATGGAATTTCAGTAGAGTTATTTCAAATCCTGAAAGATGATGCTGTGAAAGTGCTGTACTAAAAATGCCACCAAATTTGGAAAACTCAGCAGTGGCCACAGGACTGGAAAAGGTCACTTTTCATTCCAATCCCAAAGAAAGGCAATGCCAAAGAATGCTCAGACTACTGCACAATTGCACTCATCTCACATGCTAGTAAAGTAATGCTCAAAATTCTCCAAGCCAGGCTTCAGCAATACGTGAACCGTGAACTTCCTGATGTTCAAGCTGGTTTTAGAGAAGGCAGAGGAACCAGACTTCAAATTGCCAACATCCACTGGATCAGGGAAAAAGCAAGAGAGTTTGAGAAGAACATCTATTTCTGCTTTATTGACTATGACAAAGCCTTTGACTGTGTGGATCACAATAAACTGTGGAAATTTGTGAAAGAGATGGGAACACCAGACCACCTGACCTGCCTCCTGAGAAATCTGCATGCAGGTCAAGAAGCAACAGTGAAAACTGGACATGGAACGACAGTATGTCAAGACTGTATATTGTCACCTTGCTTATTTAACTTATATGCAGAGTATATCATGCTTATTTAACTTATATGCAGAGTATATTATGAGAAATGTTGGACTGGATGAAGCACAAGCTGGAATCAAGATTTCTTGGAGAAATATAGATAACCTCAGATATGCAGATGACACCACCCTTATGGCAGAAACCAAAGAACGGAAGAGCCTCTTGATGAAAATGAAAGATGAGAGTGACAAAGTTGGCTTAAACTCAACATTCAGAAAACTGAGATCATGGCATCTAGACCCATCACTTCATGACAAATAGATAAGGAAACAGTGGAACCAATGACAGACTTTATTTTATTTTATTTTGGCTCTGAAATCACTGAAGATGGTGACTGCAGCCATGAAATTAAAAGACACTTGCTCCTTGGAAGAAAAGTTTTGATCAATTTAGACAGAATATTAAAAAGAAGAGATATTACTTTGCCAACAAAGGTCCATCTAGTCAAAGCT
>NW_011486285.1:4509-5192 GCF_000754665.1 Bison bison bison | reverse complement strand
TTTCAAGTGTATAATATATTGATTCAATATTTTTATGGATTATCCTTTATCTAAAATATAAAATACTGGCTACACTCCATGCACTGTGCAATAGATTCTTGTGGCTTATTTACTTTATACATAGTAGTTTGTATCTGTTAATCTTCTAGCTTGATGCTTTCACATTTGCAATAGCAGATACCCCTTCAAATCTTTACTAGTTGTTTCATGTGGGATATATTAATTATTGGTCCTGTTTTGTTTTGGGTTAACATGGACCTTATATCAATACACTTGTTACACTGCTCTTATGGTATTGGGTTGGTAAATTTTTTTTTTTTTTTTTTCTATAAGATGGCTTGAGTAGTGCTGCAGTGGGTTGCCATTTCCTTCACCAGGGAACTTCCTGACCCAGGAATCAAACCAAGATCTCCCACATTGTAGACAGACGCTGTACTGTCTGAGCCACCAGAGAAGTATGTATGAGTAGTGCTTAGTTGTCTTTAATTTCTTGAAAACAATTTTATTATATTGCATTTTGACATCTGTCATATCAGAGTGAATTTTAAAAAATAATCAAAATTGGTGAATTTTTGTATAGCCATTATAACATTTGAGATGGAATAAAAAAGCAACATACTTGGAATATACACTGCTATTTCAAGAAAGATTAAAAAGGCATTTTAAACACACACACACACAAA
>NW_011486285.1:0-818 GCF_000754665.1 Bison bison bison | reverse complement strand
TGCCCCAACCAGTAATGCTGAAGAAGCTGAAGTTGAATGGTTCTATGAAGACCTACAAGACCTTTTAGAACTAACACCCAAAAAAAGATTTCCTTTTCCTTATAGGGGACTGGAATGCAAAAGTAGGAAGTCGAGAAACACCTGGAGTAACAGGCAAATTTCACCTTGGAATATGGAATGAAGGCAGGGCAAAGACTAATAGAGTTTTGCCAAGAAAATGCACTGGTCATAGGAAACACCCTCTTCCAACAACACAAGAGAAGACTCTACACATGGAAATCACCAGATGGTCAATGCCGAAATCACATTGATTATATTCTTTGCAGCCAAAGATGGAGAAGCTCTATACAGTCAACAAAAACAAGATCAGGAGCTAACTGTGGCTCAGATCATGAACTCCTTATTTCCAAATTCAGATTTAAATTGAAGAAAGTAGGGAAAACCACTAGACCATTCAGGTATGACCTGTTTCAAATCCCTTATGTCTCCATTCAGTTCAGTTCAGTTCAGTTCTGTTCAGTCGCTCAGTCGTGTCCGACTCTTTGTGACCCCATGAATCCCAGCATGCCAGGTCTCCCTGTCCATCACCAACTCCCAGAGTTCACTCAGACTCACATCTATCGGGTCAGTGATGCCATCCAGCCATCTCATCCTCTGTTGTCCCCTTCTCTTCCTGCCGCCAGTCCCTCCCAGCATCAGAGTCTTCTCCAATGAGTCAACTCTTCACATGAGGTGGCCAAAGTACTGGAGTTTCAGCTTTTGCATCATTCCTTCCAAAGAAATTCCAGGGCTGATCTCCTTCAGAATGGACTGGTTGG
>NW_011486284.1:4902-5260 GCF_000754665.1 Bison bison bison | reverse complement strand
GGTATAGAGCTGCTCCATCTTTGGCTGCAAAGAATATAATCAATCTGATTTCAGTGTTGACCATCTGGTGATGTCCATGTGTAGACTCTTCTCTTGTGTTGTTGGAAGAGGGTGTTTGCTATGAGCAGTGCATTCTCTAGGCAAAACTCTATTAGCCTTTGCCCTGCTTCATTCCATAATCCAAGGCCAAATTTGCCTATTACTCCAGGTGTTTCCTGAATTCCTGCTTTTGCATTCCAGTCCCCTATAATGAAAAGGACATCTTTTTTCGATGTTACCAACCAGTCTTTTCTAAAGGAGATCAGTCCTGGGTGTTCTTTGGAAGGAATGATTCTAAAGCTGAAACTCCAGTACTTTG
>NW_011486284.1:0-654 GCF_000754665.1 Bison bison bison | reverse complement strand
TTCAGAAATATGGGACAATCTAAGCTTGAGAAATTGGAGGGTATGAATGAAGCCCAATAAGAGAGACAAGAAGAGGATTCTCTACTTTCCATGATGTTAGCAAGCTGGGCAAGGGCTAGACCATACCTTCAAGTTCTTGTGTAGGACAGTAGGCTTTATCTAGAAAGTCATAAACAGTTCTGGAACTGTAAGAGAGGGAGGGAGAGAGTGGTGAGTGGGAGACAGGCACCCTGAATGGATGTGAGAGACCCTTTAGAAGGGGGTTGACAATTAAATGGAGGGGAGCTTTGGACTAGAGCAGATGTGGTGGACATGGGGAAAAGTCGATGCATTAGACATTTTCGAAGTAAAATGGACAGACCTCAGCAAGAATGTTGAATTGACGTGAAGAGACGGAATTGTAAACGTGGTTAAGACCCAGTTTCTGTGTCCTGTCATAAGGGTACAAAGGTGTCATGGGGAATCCTGGAAGTTGGCCGGGTCTCGGAAGAATTTCAAATAAGATTTTTATGTTTATGAGCTCAAGTTCTAGATGGATACAATAACCAGTATTTACATACTTGAAAGATCCTTTTCCTTTTTTAAAAAAGTGAGAAGTATTGAGATATAATTTATATACCATGGAAGACAATGCATTAAAGCATTACCGTTTGT
>NW_011486283.1:4475-13685 GCF_000754665.1 Bison bison bison | reverse complement strand
AGAGACAAAGAGAGAGAGAGACAGAAAGGCAGACAGAGGCAGAGATGAGAGAGGCAGAGAGAGACAGAGAGAGAGACAGAGAGACAAGAGAGACACAGAGAGACACCGAGAGGGGGAACGAGAGCGAGCCTCCTGGGGCTTCCTGTAAGGACTCGAGTTCTGTGGGATCAAGCCCCCCCTCTCTGACCCTCTCACTTCCCAGATGAACACCCTAGGATCTCCCCCGGGGGCCTTGGCCCTCCCAGGCGGGGGGCCCGGGTTCAGTGCTGGATCAGGCAGCCAGACCCCACACGCCACCACGAGCACTGTGCGGGCAGCAGCTAAAGACTCCGCGTGCCTCGCCTGCAAGGTCAAAGATCCCGTGAGCAGCAAGGAAGACTTGGTGCAGCCAAATAAATGTTACAGAAGAAAAGATGAACACTGGGGCTTAGGGCTTCCACCTGAGAATCTGGGGCGGGGGGCACGTGTATTCAGTCCATGGCAGCAAACCACGTTCAAGGCAAGATGACCAATTTTCCTTGTGTAGAGACACCAGTAAGCCTTTCCCACGGATGTATGTGCAAGGGGTACCCACCAGGGTGGGCGTAAATGTCCAAGATGGACAACGAACAGCCCATATGATGAAAATATGTATCTATGCTCTTGGTGTGAATTGTGTTATTATCTTTTGTTTTACTGTTATCGGTCCTCTAAATCCAGATGTGATTATAGTCAGAAGTAGAGCTTAATATTTCAAAAAAAAAAAAAATGTCAGTACGAAGAGGGAGGGCTTCCCCGGTGGCTGAGCAGTAAAGAATCAGCTTGCAATGAAGGAGGGAGATATGAGTTCCATCCCTGGGTCAGGAAGATCCCCTGGAGGAAGTCATGGCAACCCACTCCAGTATTCTTGCCTGGAGAATCCCACAGACAAAGGAGCCTGGCAGGCTACAATCCATGGGGTCACAACAGAGTCCAACTAGAAGTTAGAGACTGAACAACAAGGACAACATCCTGTCTAATCAGGAAACTAAGACAGTGTCTCCTCATTTCGAGATGTCAGCTTTGAGAGGTTCCTTTGCTGCTGCTAAGTCGCTTCAGTCGTGTCCGACTCTGTGACACCCTCCAGACGGGAGCCCACCAGGCTCCCCCATCCCTGGGATTCTCCAGGCAAGAACACTGGAGTGGGTTGTCATTTCCTTCTCCAATGCATGAAAGTGAAAGTGAAAAGTGAAAGTGAAGTCGCTCAGTCGTGTCTGACTCAGAGTGACCCCATGGACTGCAGCCCACCAGGCTCCTCTGTCCATGGGATTTTCCAGGCAAGAGTACTGGAGTGGGGTGCCATTGCCCTCTCCAGAGAGGTTCCTTTAGATGTCACTTATCACACCAACAATGTTATCACTACCTATGAGTTGAATGAAAAAAACGCTTGATTAAAAATGCAATTACTGGGATGGACAAAGAGCTATTTGCAGCTGAATGAGCACTTCAAGATGAAAAAAAGAATCCACTTCTTTCAAAAGAAAGCAGAGCCTTTCATCCCCAGCAGTGATGAAGTGGGCTGTTCAAGAGAAAAATAAAAGAACTCCAGATTAAGAGCAAGAGCGGCCTGATCTGGTTTCTTGAGAAACTCCAGCCTCAAAACGAACACAGCCAGCACCATTCGACGATAAAACCTTGGTTTTCTTTCCTCAGACGTCTACTATTTGACAACATCAAGAGGATCTGTCTCCCAGATCTAAGTGTTCAGCAGTGAAAGCTCTTTGAACACGGCAAGACAAATCCCCACCTATTTAATGCCTTTCCATCAAGTTGTTTTTTTTCTTTTCTTGTGCCCTGAATTGTAACTGCCGGAGGGACAAAGACGAATTCCAGCACTGGTTTCTTACACGTGATTTTTTCCGGGGTGTGGTTAACCGGAATTGTGGCCGATCAGGATTATGGACCAGTGAGTATATCCGATTGCTGATGCAACCTGCGCATTAGAGGGGAAAGGACAGCAAGCTTTTCCTGCATTTAGATTGTTGTTGTTTGATCTCACCACTTCTCACAGACAGCAGTTGACATGTAAACACAGCACAGCTATGTCTCCAGGATCCAACTCTCTGCACGTTTCCATGTGGACACCGTAGAGCTTCTGGAGTTCTAATCTACCTGCCAACGCAGGAGACGGGGGTTCAATCCCTGGGATGGGAAGATCCCCTGGAGGGGGAAATGGCAACCCACTCCAGTCTTCTTGCCTGAGGAATCCCACGGACAGAGGTAGCCTGGTGGGCTACAGACCGTGGGGTCGCAGAGAGTTGGACATGACTGAAGCAACTGACTACACACAGAGGTAAAACTTGCCTGGGAGACTTCCCTTGGTGCTCCAGGGGCTAAGTATCTGCCCGCCACCGCAGGGGACAAGGTTCAATGCCTGGTCGGGAAAGATTCCACCCGCAACTGGATGAAAGTCTGTGTGGTATTGGAGAAGACTCTTGAGAGTCCCTTGGACTGCAAGGAGAGCCAACCAGTCCATCCTGAAGGAGATCAGTCCTGGGTGTTCATTGGAAGGAATGATGCTGAAGCTGAAACTCCAGTACTTTGGACACCTGATGCAAAGAGCTGACTCATTGGAAAAGACCCTGATGCTGGGAAAGATTGAGGGCAGGAGGAGAGGGGGACGACAGAGGATGAGATGGTTGGATGGCATCACCGACTCAATGGACATGAGTTTGTGCAGGCCCTGGGAGCTGTTAACATCCACCTTTTTCTCCACTTGAGTTTTGCACTGACCTTGTGCATATTATAAACAGAAAATTATCAAAAAAATGAAGCACTGTGAAACTTTGAGTGAAGAAGAGTTTTTTGGTGAACTTTCTCATGCTTTCTCTGCCTGTCTGAGCAACAAGTAGAGTGGTGTCTCAGAAGACGACAGCTCTTCAGAACATAGTTTCTGATTCATACGATGCGGATGTCAGTCCAACAAAAAGACAGAAACCGTTAGCGATGGATTCTGATATGGAAAGTGATCAAGAAACAGAGGTTGATGGAGAAGGCTTTACAGGTGTGCCAGCTATGATTACTGAATGTGATAGCAAGTGTTACTGAAATAACAATTAATTTATGGCCAGCCAAAATAAACAATTGCCTGCCACAGACTTCAGTTTCTGCCTAAACACCCTAGTCGATAATGAGTTGACAGACATAAATGCTCTGTAAAAAGTAATAAAAGTGAGTGGATTCGTTTGAGGAAATATGCATTTAAATAATGTGATTTTATGATATCAGAAAAGTGAGCTTCATTTTCATGAAGTGTGATAATAAAACTGCTGCCAGGGAGGAAAGTGAAGTGAAAGCCGCACAGTCGTGTCCGACTCTTTGGGACCCCGTGGGCTATACAGTCTGTGGAATTCTCCCCGCCAGGATACTGGTGTGGGTAGCCTTTCCCTTCTCCAGGGAATCTTCCCAACCCAGGAATCAAACCCAGGTCTCCTGCATTGCAGCTGGATTCTTTACCAGCTGAGCCATGAGGGAAGCCCAAGAATCCTGGAGTGGGTAGTCTATCCCTTCTCAATCGGATCTTCCCAACCCAGGAATTGAATCGGGGTTTCCCGCATTGCAGGTGGATTCTTTACCAGCTGAGCCACCAGGGCAGCCCCCAGGCAGGAAGTGGTCTTTTACTTTTTGGAGATGGAGTACTAATGTATGTCGGGAATGAGATGCTATGACGTATTTACTTGACTTGGTTACGATGATGTTTCTGTAACAGACCATACCACACATTCATGTGTTTATACATGAATACTGTTTTTAGCCCGGAAGTGGTTCTCCCTCCAGTGGGCATTTTTAATTTTCTGTAGACATTTTCCTGTGGGGCAGGGGCCCCATTCTACAGGTTTCCAGTTGCCAGAGGCCACCGAGCATACTGACCCCTCTGCAATGCCCAGAACAGCCCCACAGAACAGATTCACCAGCCTTTATCTTGTCTACCCATCCACCCACCTATCCATCGATCACGCATCGTCTTACCTCATCTGTCTCTCTACGGCAGTAGTTGGCAACCAGGTGAAATGTTCCTTCCCTAGACGCGCTGGGTGATGCCTACGGACATTTTTATTGTCACAGCCGGGAGGACCTATCAGCACTTGGTGGACAGAGACGAGGTACGCCGATCCATACCCCTCAGCGCACATGACGCCCCACGTAGCCCCACATATGACAGCCAAGACTTTTGCACTCTACTTCTCTCTCTGTCTGGAGATCTATGTGTGTATCTGCTATGGCTCTGTCTCTATTATCTATTATAATTCTATTCTCATTTATCTGTTATCTATCAACTGGTAGCTCAGATGGGAACAAATCTGCCTGCAATATAGGAGACACAGGAGATATGGTTGGATCCCTGGTCAGGAAGATCCCTTGGAGAAGGAAATGGCAACCCACTCCAGGGTTCTTGCCTGGAGAATCCCAGGGACGGGGGAGCCTGGTGGGCTGCCGTCTATGGGGTCGCACAGAGTCAGACACGACTGAAGTGACTTAGCAGCAGCAGCAGCAGCATGTATCTGTTTATCTGTCTATGATCTATCTAATAATCAATCCACATACACATGAATGTATGCAGCAGCAATTATGGGGGAATGCTAACTTACTCTAGAAACTATATGATGCCTATTCAATGCAGTATTCCTTTGAGGTTTATCCAACTCTTAAAATTTAAGCAATTATCAAGGCAATACTTGGTTCCAGGAAAAAAAAAAAAAAAAACACTTATAAAGCAACCTAGGTGACCACTGAGAGACTAATGGATAAAGATGTAAGTACATGCTGCTGCTGCTGCTAAGTCGCTTCAGTCGTGTCTGACTCTGTGGAATGACATGCACACACATAAAGAATGGAATATTGCTCAACCGTAAAAAAAGGATGAAATAATACCATTTGCAGCAACATGGATGGCCCGAGAGATGGTCACACTAAGTGAAGTCAGAACGTGAAAGACCAATATCGTAGGATGTCTCTTAGATGTGGAGTCTAAAACATGACATAAATGAAGTTATGTACAAAATGGAAGCAGACTCCGACACCCAGACAACAGACTCGTGCTTGCCAAGGGTGGGGCGGGGGGTGTTGAGGAGGTACGGGGTGGGAGTTTGCAATTAGCAGATTGCAAATTATAATATGTAGGGTGTGTAAAACATCAAGGTCCCACAGTAGAGCACAGGGAACTATATTCCATACCCTGTGATTCAACCATCAAAGAAAAGAATGTGAAAAAACAATGTGTACATGTGTATAACTGAGTCACTTTTGTGGTACAGCAGAAACTAACACAACATTAAAAAAATCAACACTAACTTTTAAAAAAGATACACTTACAAAAAACATATGCCATGATGACAGAGTGTAAATACAGACAGCAGGAATAAGTGCCCACTATCTCAGGAAAATCAGATTATTTGGGATAGCTGGCATGCTGAGCAAATAGGAAGCACCCCAGCAGCTCTGGATCTGGGGCAAACACCATTAAATAATCACAAAATCAAATAACTGCCACCTTGGTTTCTGCAAGTCAGAACATAGAACCAAGGTCCTGTAAGAACTCCATACATATTTCAATCAAAATGTGCCAGAAATAGGACCGTAGGAACGCTACCAGGCTTCACCTTGAACAGACCTGCAGCGCAAGGAGCAGGAAAAGAAATAACTGGTATTGATTTGACTTTGGAAAAAGCAATCTCTGCTTTTTTTTTTTGTAGCACAGCTGAACCCAATTGAAGATATCCGATTGTTTCAGGAGACAGAAGAATACAGGAAAGATTTTTCTTACAAAAAAAAAAAATTACAAAAGATCTAAACGTATTCAGAACCATAACTTAAAGCATAGATGAAAGCCTGTTTCTACTAGTACAGAAAAGAAATCCTAATTTAGAACAATTCTGAACATTATATTGCTAAGCTGATAACTGGATGCCCTTAAGAGAAGCGTCCGGAAACAACTGAGAGAGGTGCCTCAAGTTCCCAAGAGTAGGGACCTTCCCTGGTGGTCCAGTGGTTAAGAATCTGCCTTCCACTGCAGAGGGCATAGGTTCGATCCCTGGGTGGGCAACAGAGACCTCACATGATGCAGAGCACCTAAGATCCCATGCCAGGACTACTGAGCTTGTGCTTTGGAGCCCCCGTGCCACAACCAAAGAGGAATGCGTGCACCCCAAGGAAGTCCCAGCACAAATAAATAGATCAAATAACATAAATTAAAAATTGGAGAAGGAAATGGCAACCCACTCCAGTGTTCTTGCCTAGAGAATCCTGTGGACTGAGGCGCCTGGTGGGCTACAGTCCATGGGGTCGCAAAGAGTTGGACACTGAAGCGATGTAGCACAGAGCACTCAATGAGGGATCTCAAACACCTGCTCATACGTGTACAGCTGTCAAACCAAGAAAAGTACACTGCCACCACTCAAAAAAAAAAATTCACCTTCTACTCAATGTCCTTATTCTCAGAAGTAACCACAGGCGTTCAACACTCTGGGTTAGCTCTGCCCTGTCCTTTTTAAGGCTCAAACGGATCTTTATTAGTCAAAATAAAAACCATTACAATCAACACATTTTTTACTAAGGAGAAATAAATTGGTTTATTCCTACAGCACAAAAAAATCTGTTGTTTAGGGATTCGATGAACTTTTGGAAAGAGTTTTCTGTATCCGGCAGCTTGTGGAATCTGCCCTGTCTTGAAACGTGTATGAACACAAACATACAGTAGATATTATGTTTTGCTCATCACTGGAGAATGTGTTGGAATTCATCCGCTTTGCATCTACAAACCAGTTTTCCCCTTGAAGTATTGATAATTATTCGACCATGTGAAATATATTACAATCTGGTTGTCCATTTTCCCGTTGAAGGACATGTGGGTGCTTTTATTTTGAGGCCATTGAGAAAAAAATATTTATTGAATTCATGAACAATCAACTTCTTAAAATTTTCTTATTTTGATTTGAAAAAATTTTATATGGACTGTTTTTTTTTTTTAAAGTTTTCAATGAATTCGGAATTGCTATTGTTTTATGTTTTGGGATTTTGGCCACGAGGCACGTGGGATCAGAGCTCCCTGACCAGGGATTGAACTAGAAGGTAAACACTTAACCACTGGACCAACCGGGCAGTCCCGAAACTTTCTAATTTTGAGATGGAGACACAGGGCAAGCTGTGAAACGGATACAGAGTCGCTTGTATCTTACCCAGCTTATCAAAGGATAATCACATTACTATAGTACAGTATCAATACCAGGACCTACAAATTGATACAATACTCTGTTAACTAGACTACAGATCTTATTCAAATGTCACCACTTTCTACATAATAAAGCATTGTGTGTATGGGCGGGGGTGGCTCCCCAGCTGGCTCAGTGGTAAAGAATCTGCCTGCCAATGCAGGAGACGTGAGTTCGATCCCTGAGCCTGAAAGATCCCCCAGAGGAGGGCATGGCAACCCACTCCAGTATTCCTGCCTGGAGAATCCCATGGACAGAGGACCCTGGTGGGCTACAGTCGGTGGGGTTGCACAGAGTCAGACACGACTGAAGAGTCTGAGCACACACACACACACACACGTGTGTGTGTTTATGTAGGAGAATCAACTTATGATTTTGTTTGCTATTTCAATGAGTAATATTTCTTGTATCACTTTTTTGTTCTTATTTTCCATTAAACTTGCTTTTTTTTTTTTCCCACTAGCTGCCTGGAAAATCCCATGGATGGAGGAGCCTGGTGAGCTGCAGTCCATGGGGTCACTAAAAGTCAGACACAGCTAAGTCACTTCACTTTCACTTTTCACTTTCATGCATTGGAGAAGGAAATGGCAACCCACTCCAGTGTTCTCGCCTGGAGAATCCCAGGGACGGGGGAGCCTGGTGGGCTGCTGTCTATGGGGTCACACAGAGTCGAACTCGACTGAAGTGACTTGGCAGCAGCAGGTGAAAAATTAGTGGATTTTACATATTTTTATATTTCTCTGAAAACTTTTAAAGAAACATTTTACTCCATTTTAACCCATTTTAATTTCAATTTGTTTCAGTTCAAAATACCTTTAAAATTTCCCTAAGGACATTCTCTTTTGATCAAAATGAACTCAGAACTGTGTTAGCTCCTAAATATGTGGAGAGTTTCTACAAATGCAATGCTTGTCAACTTCTCATTTAATCCCACTGTGATGTAGAATTAGGATGAAATGCAAGAAAATATTTGGTTCAAGCAAACAAACAGAAAACCCCAGCAGAAGCAAAGAATGCTATTTAAAACCTGAAGAGAGATTAGGAGAGAAATATAGAGAACATATATTCCAATTTTTGAAAAACGCCTGGCAAACTTTCAGGAGATAGTCTTATCAAGACTATGAAAAACCTTGAGCTTGATAATAGTATAAATAAATTACAATGCAGCAGTTTGTGGATGATCTCCAGAAAGTGATGAGAAGCGTATTTTACAGCTTGTTATCAAGCTGCTGGAAAATCCTTAGGGTTGCAAAGAAAAGGTATTTTTCTCTGCTTTTCCCCCATTTCACATGACTATTCACAGCTTGCATCAGTCCATAAAAGGCGTGATCACTCCATAAAGTTTTAGCGTGCTTGGAGCAATATTTTACCTTTTTGAGAAAGCTGAAATGACCAGCCAAATTACAATGAAAATCAAACCAACAACGGGTAAAAACCTGCCTTTCATTTCTCAAAGGCAGGAGGGTAAAGTGCTCGTCTCACCGCTCGTTAAATCTGGTTCATAGATGCGTGCCGTGAAGGAAAAAGGAGTTTAGTAGCATCTGGCGAGAACAGAGCGTAGCCGGGGAGTTGCATGTCATTCCACTTACACATTTCAAGATGACCACGGAGAAACCATCTAGTCAAAGCGAGGATTCTTCCGGGAGTCACGTGTGGATGTGAGAGTTGGACCATAAAGAAGACTGAGTGCTGAAGAATTGATGCTTTTGAACTGTGGTGCTGGAGAAGACTCTTTAAGAGTCCCTTGGACTGGAAGGAGATCCAACCACTCCATTCTGAAGGAGATCAGTTCTGAATATTCATTGGAGGGACTGAGGCTGAAGCTCCAATCCTTTGGCCACCTGATGCAAAGAGCTGACTCATTTGAAAAGACCCTGATGCTGGGAAAGATTGAAGGCAGGAGGAGAAGGGGATGACAGAGGATGAGATGGTTGGATTGATCATTAACTCAATGGACATGAGTTTGAGCAAGCTCCGGGAGATG
>NW_011486283.1:1830-3276 GCF_000754665.1 Bison bison bison | reverse complement strand
TTGATGGACGTGAGTCTGAGTGAACTCCGGGAGTTGGTGACGGACAGGGAGACCTGGCATGCTGCGATTACGGGGTCACAAAGAGCTGGACATGACTGAGCGACTGAACTGAACTAAACTGATGGGAAAGTAAATGGCAACCCACTCCAGTATTCCTGCCTTGGATAAATTCCATGGACAGAGGAACCTGGCAAGCTCCAGTCCACAGAGTTGCCAAGAATGAGACACCACTGAGCAACTAAATCATGACCACCACGTGTATTACTGTGATACAACATACACCTAAAGAGGTTCAAGTCATCTTCTTTGTCTAAAATTGGATCAAGAATACTAGTGTAATTCCTGGCAAAAATTGATTCCATTTCTTTTCATATGAAATAGAACGTTTGCTGCTCAGCCACTCAGTCGAGCCCAACTCTTTGCCACCCTTTGGATGGTAGCCCACCAGGCTCCTCTGTCCATAAATATTTTCCAGGTGAAAATACTGGAGTGGGTTGCCATTTCCTCCTTCGTGGTGCACCTATAGAAAGCAGTATGTGTCCACAGGGAAAGTAAATGAGGTATCTGGCAGTCCAGTTTCACCTTGATAAATTTAACACACCAACTCTTTCCTGTTTATATACAAGAACCACTCATTATCATGGGCTTACTCAGCGGCTCAGTGATAAAGAATCTGCTTGCGATGCAGAAAACGCAGGAGGCAGGGGTTCCATCCCTCGGTTGGGAAGATACCCTGGAGAAGGGAATGGTGACCCACTCCAGAATTTTTGCCTGGAGAATCCCATGGACAGAGGAGGCTGATGGGCTGCGGTCCAAAGGGCCACAAAGAGTTGATCAAGACTGAAGTGACTTAGCACGCACACACGCAAGCACACACATTCAAGCTACTAGTAATACTCCAATTTGTAGATGAGGAACTTGAATCTCACAGCTTAACATTTTCATCTAGCTAGTCAGTGATATCTCAGCGCGGGAGTTCTTAGCAAGAATTCTGTGTTTGACGAGAATTACATATTGAGTTACATATTAAATGATAGAGCTAATGATAGATTTTTAAAATTCATTATGCTGACAATGAAATGATGCTTTTGAAATGTAGTGTTGGAGAATACTCTTGAAGAGTCCCTTGGATGGCAAGGAGTCCAACCAGCCCATCCTACGGGAAATCAGTCCTGAATATTCATTGGTAGGAGTGCTGTTGAAGCTGAAACTCCAATCCTTTGGCCTCCTGATGCTAAGAGCTGATTCATTTGAAAAGACCCTGATGCTGGGAAAGATTGAAGGCAGGAGGAGAAGGGGATGACAGAGGATGAGATGGTTGGATGACCTCACCAGTCCAATGGACATGAGTGTGAGTAAACTCTGGGAGTTGGTGATGGACAGGGAGGCCTGGTATGCTGCAGCCCATGGGGTCGCAAAGAGTCAGACACGACTGAGAGACTGAAC
>NW_011486283.1:0-1053 GCF_000754665.1 Bison bison bison | reverse complement strand
ATCTTCAGTGCCATCTTACTATGTACGGTTCACTGGTAGCCCAGAGGGTAAAGAATCTGCCAGCAATGCTGGAGACCATGATTTGATCCCTGGGGTCAGGAAGATCCCCTAGAGAAGGGAACGGCACCCACTGCAGTATTCTTGGTGCTGCCCTGGTGGCTCAGTCAGTAAAGAATCTGCCTCCCATGCAGGAGACTTGGGTTCGGTCCTTGGGTGGGGAAGATCCCCTGGAGAAGGAAATGGCAACCCACTCCAGTATTCTTGCCTGGAAAAGTCCCATGGACACGGGAGCCTGGTGGGCTATGGTCCATGGGGTTGCAAGAGTCGGACATGCCTTTGAGACTAAAGCACCAGCCCCAGCATTCTTGCCTGAGAAATCTCACGGACAGAGGAGCCTGGTGGGCTACAGTCCATACGGTTCCAAGAGTCCGACACGACTGAGCGACTTTCACTTCAAGCACTGTCATAGATAGTGGGTGGGAAATGCAATCTTTACAGGGAGCTTAAAATCAACCTCTTATAAAAGCAAACTGGAACATCACACGGTCATGATCTTTACCACTGCATCTTAAAGGCCACGGCCATCTAGTTCCAAGCACCGTGCAAGGCAGGGTTTAAAGAAAGCGTCGTACAGAAGAACGCCAAAGGGGAATGATATTCCAAAACACAAGTTGAGTCTTCTAAAAATCACGTCAACACTCCCAGACCACATTTCTCTGACAACCCTGTTTTTCTTTTCTCTCTGTCTCACTTGCTTTCTCTGCCTGCTTCCTTGCATCTTTCAAAGACTCTCTCTCTCGATCTTTACTAAAGAGAGCACTTAGCAATGTTTCCTAAAGAGAGCACTTAGCAACATTCTCTGTGATTGCTGGCCTCATCCTTTACAGACTATGCTCGGAACACCTACCCATCAGTCACAGAAAGGGGGCCTTGGCCCTTCCCTGGTGGTTCAGCAGCTAAGACTATACACTCCCAGCACAGGGGGCCCAGGTTCACTCCCTTTTCGGAGAACTAGATCCTACAGCCTGCAATTAAAGTTTCTACATGGTGCAA
>NW_011486282.1:4570-4874 GCF_000754665.1 Bison bison bison | reverse complement strand
ATCTGGCTGCAACCCTCCTGGTGGATGTCAACTGTCCAGGATCCCAGGAAGGCTTGTTTGGCAACTGGGAGCCTGCTCACAATTTGGTGGAGAATGCCGTCTCTGGGCCTGAGTTTGCCCCTTTCCGGCTTTGGCTGCCGCCCGCCTACCTCCTTGACTCCAGTGGGGGATGGGCGAGACCGCAGCCGGCTAGCTCTCCTCTGGTATTTCCTCAGTCCTTTGTTCTGTGAGCAGGTCCAGCAGTGCCTTAGGTTAGGGCTTTTTGTGGGAAAGTTCTCTCTCTCTCTTTTTTTTTTTTTTCTCT
>NW_011486282.1:0-724 GCF_000754665.1 Bison bison bison | reverse complement strand
AAAAAAAAAAAAAAAAAAAGATTTTTCTAATGTATTTAAAATGCAAAGAATAATGCAAAAATTAAAAAGTGAGGGGAAAGATTTTTATCAGCAAATGTCAGAATATATAAGTCTTTAACAAAAAGCAAGAAGGTAGATGTGTAAAAATTGATACATCAGTGTGGTAAAATAAAAAAAAATAAACTGACCATAATGTATACCTGAATTTAATATTTGATTTAAAAATAAAACCAGAGATAAAGGTGTGAATTATCAAATTGTGCTGGGAAATATCAAATTGTGCTGGGAAATTTAGCAAAATATTTGGACAAAAATCATCACACTAAAATACAGATCCAAGAAAACTATAATAGGTCAAAGATATAACTGTAAACCTGGAGCCATACAGTTCAGAAGAAAGTGTGTGAATATTAACTAATCAAAGCAATAGGCCTTTTGTATAATTTGTGGCAAAACTAGTTCCAAACATTTCTGATAGAAATATTTACTTGAGTTGAAATGCTAATATTGTTTCTCATGGTGCACTATGGAAATTACAGTTACTTCTTGTTAGCTTTACCTAAAGCTTAAATTCTAGAGTTATTTTGTTGGCATTAATTTAGACATAGTTCTTGAAAGAAAAGATGATTGCAGAATATATGGCATTAAGTAATAGCTATTCTATTTTTTAAGGAATAGCTATTCTATTCCAGAAGTCACGTATGGATGTGAGAGTTAGAGAGAC
>NW_011486281.1:4903-5147 GCF_000754665.1 Bison bison bison | reverse complement strand
CTTGACTAGACGAACCTTTGTTGGCAAAGTAATGTCTCTGCTTTTGAATATGCTATCTAGGTTGGTCATAACTTTCCTTGCAAGGAGTAAGCATCTTAATTTCATGGCTGCAGTCACCATCTGTAGTGATTTTGGGGCCCAGAAAAGTAACGTCTGACACTGTTTCCACTGTTTCCCCACCTATTTCCCATGAAGTGATGGGACCAGATGCCATGATCTTCATTTTCTGAATGTTGAGCTTTAA
>NW_011486281.1:0-818 GCF_000754665.1 Bison bison bison | reverse complement strand
GTTATCTAGGTTGGTCATAGCTTTTCTTCCAAGGATCAAGCATCATTTAATTTCATGGCTGCATCACCATCTACATTGTTTTTGGAGCCCAGGCCTACCATTTTCTGCTTGGCCCATACTGCTTTCCTCTTTGGGCAAAGTCGAAGGTGCCTGCTCATAACAGGAGGTGATCCTGGCCTTTCATGTCATAACTGCCCAGGAGATGCAGGGGTTAAGGGATAACATGGAGATAACTTACTCCACACTGAAAAGCTGGCTTCACTTCTATTCTAAAATAACTTTATTCCTCCCAGAAAAAGCTCCAGCCCCTAGTAGAGGAGGGAGAGGGGAGAAGCAGGGCCTCTCAAAGTTTGATTACAATTCCAGGACACACATAGGACAAACTCATTCACACACCTGAAACAAAATGTCCAAAGATAATACCTTCTTTTTTCCACTTTAAAAAACTGAAGTGTAGTCCATTTAGAATGTCATGTTATTAACAGTTTCAAGTGTACAACATATTGATTCAGTTATACACACACACACACACACACACACAGACACACACACACACACACACACACACACTTTTTCAATCTTCCCTCATAGCTCAGTCAGTAAAGAATCTGCCTGCTATGCAGGAGACCCAGGTTCGATTCCTGGGTCGGGAAAATCCCCTGGAGAAGGAAATGGCAACCCACTCCAGTATTCTTTCTTGGAGAATCCCATGGACAGAAGAGCCTGGCAGGCTACAGTCCATGGGATTGCAAGAGTCAGACACGAGTTAACTACTAAACCACCACCATTCTTTATTAAATTATTTTCCCTTATAGATT
>NW_011486280.1:4456-6165 GCF_000754665.1 Bison bison bison | reverse complement strand
GCCTCCCCCACACAGGGGCCCCTCACCCAGGGAGCTTCCTGCTGGGGTGTCAGATTTCAATGTTCTAAGAAAGAGGCTGCCTGAAGGGTTTATATTTAGAGCATGACTCCCCAGCGGGGACAGCTGGATGTCTGGGAACTAAGTTCTGCAGACTTTGTTACTACCTTCTGGGATTATTCTGAGGGACTTGTATAGATAGTACAGTGAAATTGTAACTTAAGGGAGAGGGTGAAAAGACCTCTTTTTCCTGGCAACACTGCTTCGGGTCCTGTGAACTGTGCCTTTTGTGAGGGAAAAAGGCCGTTGATCTCAAGGGCTGTCAGGTTGTTGCAGTGATTTACAGTCACCCACAGACCCTCACCATTATTTCCACTGGAAAAGGCTGAACACCAGGCACTACTAAGAGGACATACAGTGCACAAATGACAAATACCGGAGGTCTTTCACCAATGTGATCAAATGAAAATTCCACCTATCATTTTTATCAATGGGATAGCAGGGAATCCTCTAATTTCTGGATGATTTATGGGTTACACCATGAAACTTGAGAATAGATTTTAAATAAAGAGCTTTGAATGAAGAGCAAGCTAATCTGTGAAGTTACTAATTTGTAAGGTTCATCTGAAGACATAAGATTCATTGAAATTTGGGGTCTGCAGAGAGTCTGTCCTTCAAAACCAGAATGGAAGCCATCCAGCAGTCTTCTCTAACACATAACACTATGAGTTCGGCCAAGAAGAAAGGGATAGTGGTTCACTTCTCTAAACTGGTCACAATTAAAACACTGACCAATTTACTATAGATTCATTTTATCCATCAATTTATAAATCATATTGAAAGTACACTGGCTTTGTTTGTAAGGGTATGTTTTTAAAGTTTCATATGCTATTTGAAAGCTGCTATCTCCTCTGCAGTCAGAAGAAAATGTTTTCAATGTACAAATTAGCTTAAATCAATGAGGCCTTCGTATTAACTAGGAAATCTTGTTTTATACACACACACACACACATATTTGTATTTTCTGACTACAAAATAGTAACTTGAGTCAATTAAGAAAGAATGGAAGAAATAGAATATAAATATATTAAAAATAGGAACAAAAATCTCCCTGTTACTTGGGCTTTTTTTCCCTGCCCCTCTGCTTAATTTTGGTGCAGAGACTGCATGTGGGAAGGGGTAGAAATGAAGAAAGAGGGGACAGGAGTTTCAGAGCCAAAGAAAGAGTAAGACATTCCCCTCGAAAGAAGTGTAAGTAAATGATAGACCCAGGAAAAGTGTTGCCCTTTTCTGTAATTAGAGAAGGCAAATGCAAACACCAGAGAGCCATGCACTTCTGGCATTGTTACAGAGGAAAAGAGTAACAAGGCCCCTTGTGATGGGGGGAGGTACGGGGCAGGCTGGCGCCTGCCGCACTGCTTGTGGGAGTGGAAATTGGGGGCCAGAGCTCGCTGGTGACGCGGTCGTCACGTGACCAGAGCTGCCTGGAGCAGAAGTACTGCTAGTCGCCTCCGTCTGGGTACCAGCCCCCTATATCACTCTGCAGGCGCGTGAAGGAAGAAGGAAAGTGGCCACGGGCGTTGCAGGTCGGTATGAACGTGGGCTCTGCTTGGAGGGAGATGGGGTTGGGAGAAGGCCAAGAGCGCCACGGATCCAGGTTCCGGCAGACAGGGGGCTGTGTCCCCTTCTCTCCTACTTTCTTAATACGGCCG
>NW_011486280.1:0-1256 GCF_000754665.1 Bison bison bison | reverse complement strand
TCCTCCCTTCCTTGGGAGGCCAAGCCCAAATTCCCAGCCAAGCAAGAAGGCTTGGCCCTTGCTTCCTCTGGGAAACCTCTTTTCTGCCCTCTCCCGGGTACTTCTGTGGGATCCAGGAAGGAGACAATGGAGACGTCCACGGATCCCCGAGGGGGTGGGAGGGCAGATGCTGAGGGGCGTGGCATGGCCATGGCTGGTCCACCCAGAAGGACACATATTCATGCCGTCCATGCAAGCTCCCGGCACCCCTGGAAGGAAAGGAAGAATGTGGCTCTGCACACTGAAAGCTCCATGAATCTGTGCAACCCATTGCACCGCCCCTGCCCACATTTCCAGACCCCTCCCAGCAAGCCTCAGCCCCGGGTCAGCAAAGCCAGGTTCCCTGGGTGTTTTGATGTGTCATGAAGCGGTCCTCCTCCTCAAAGGCCAGGCTCATGTAGGGGACAAGAAGCTTCCTTTGAGCGGTGCTGCCTGTGAGCCCAGTGCCCTCTCCCGGTCCCCCTGGGGTGTGGCTCTGGGACACTGCGCCCTGGTCATCAGCGATGTCCCAGTGTACTGCTTCTGACTGCCCTCCTCCGTGCAGAGAACAGTTTTATTTTATTTTATTTTTTTCAGAGCACAGTTTTATTTCAATGTTTTCCTCCCTTCTCCTGGAGACTGGGGCAGGGGGTGCAGATGGGGTGCCACTCTCCTGCTTGTACTCATTCCCCCCCCCCACAGTTTGGGTTGCCTAGTGATCATGGGGGCCTGCCAGAACGCTGCCCCTTCCCGGGCCCTGGCGCCTTGCTGGATAGCATGTGACTGTGGTTGCTGTGACACCACACCCCCAGCAAGGTTCACCAGGCTGGGGCTTCGTTTGCTGGCTCTGGGCCCCTGTTTTCTAAGAGCTACTTACCTGATCCTCCCTTTGTGCCTAGCCAGCCTCAGGTGGGCGGGGCAGTCTGTTTCCCAGGCAGGACTGCCCTCAGGCAGCCCTTCATCCACTTGTCCAGTGGAGCCTGCTGGCCAGGGACATCTTCAGCAACACTTTATTGCTCAGCCTCAGCGATCTCTGCCCTAACCACAGCATTTCTGCTTGCTCCTGGCTTGGGGTCCCAAATGGCCATGTGCTTCCTTCCTCCTCTGCACTCTGCCGAGTCCCCGCTTGAGTCCCGCCACAGGCAGCACTCCACCATCTCCGAGGCAGGCACTAGGCTCTCTCAGGCCACAACTGACTCCGATCTCAGGCAGGGCCTGGGAGCCCTGTGCCCACCTCC
>NW_011486279.1:5028-5325 GCF_000754665.1 Bison bison bison | reverse complement strand
TTCCTCAGCGATCAATGCAAAGAAATAGAGGAAAACAACAGAATGGGGAAGACTAGAGATCTCTTCAAGAAAATTAGAAATACCAAGGGAACATGTCATGCAAAGATGGGCTCGCTAAAGGACAGAAATGGTATGGACCTAACAGAAGCAGCAGATACTAAGAAGAGGTGGCAAGAATACACAGAAAAACTGCACAAAAAAGAGCTTCACGACCCAGATAATCACAATGGTGTGATCACTCACTTAGAGCCAGACATCCTGGAATGTGAAGTCAAGTGAGCCTTAGAAAACATCACT
>NW_011486279.1:0-775 GCF_000754665.1 Bison bison bison | reverse complement strand
GGCAGAGGAATCAGAAATAACATTTCTAACATTCATTGACGCATAGAGAAAGCAAAGGTGTTTCAGAAAAACATCTACTCCTGCTTCATTGACTATGCAAAAGCCTTTGACTGTGTGGATCTCAACAAACTGTGGGAAATTCTTAAAGATATGGAAATAGCAGACCACCTTACCTGTCTCCTGAGAAACCAGTATGTAAGTCAAGAAGCAACAGTTAGAACTGGACACAGAATAATGGACTGCTTCAAAATTGGGAAAGGATATATGCCACAGAATATATGTCAAGGCTGTATATTGTCACTCTGTTTATTTAACTTGTATGCAGAGTATATCATGTGAAATGTTGGGCTGGATAAATCATAAGCTGGAAACAAGATTACTGGGAGAAATATCAATAATCTCAGATATGCAGAGGACACCACCCTTATGGCTGAAAGTGAAGAGGAACTAAAGAGCCTCTTCATGAGAGTGAAAGAAGAGAGTAAAACAGCCAGCTTAAACCTCAACAGTCAAAAAGCTAAGATCATGGGATCAGGTCCCATCAGATCATGGCAAACAGCAGGGGACAAAGTGGAAATAGTGACAGATTTTATTTTCTTGGGTTCCAAAATCACTGTGCATTATGACTGCAGATATGATATTAAAAGATGCTTGCTCCTTGAGTGGAAAGTGTGAAAAACCTAGACAGGGTATTAAAAAGCAGAGACATCACTTTGCTGACAAAGGTCCATATAGTCAAAGCTATGGTTTTTCCAGTAGTCACATATGGATGTGA
>NW_011486278.1:4874-5292 GCF_000754665.1 Bison bison bison | reverse complement strand
CCTTCCAGTGGGTTGACAGCCACCATAAGAGGCAGAGAGTGGTAGTCAACCAGACCAGGAGCCAGCCCTACCTATCAGCATGCCCACAATAGGCAACCCTATCACAACAGAAGGGTCCAAGTAGTTCATTCCCAACACAGGGATCAAACCCAGGTCTCCCACATTGCAAGCAGATTCTTTACTGTTTGAGCTACCAGGGAAACCCAAGAATACTGGAATGGAAAGCCTATTCCTTCTCCAGGGGAACTTCCCGACCCAGGAATCAAACCATGGTCTCCTGCATTGCAGGCAGATTCCTTACCAGCTGAGCTACCAGGGAAGCCCCTTATATGGGGTAACCCTAGAGCATATAATTCTGGTGACCAGAGAAGAATGCACTGCTGTGATCTATAGGACATCTCCTACATATGGCCACTTC
>NW_011486278.1:0-750 GCF_000754665.1 Bison bison bison | reverse complement strand
AAAGATATAATATTTACTTGACAGGATTATTGAGATTAAGGTGGAGGTGGGAGGGAATTATATAAAATGCTAGTGTCTGACAAATGCTAGGTACTACCCACCTCTTTTCTTCTATAACATACATGTCTTGGACATAAATACCCTGCTTACAAAATTTGAGTAATATTATTCTAATTCCCTTTTCCCTAATAGGAATCTTTCATTTTTATCAGTTTTGCAATAATTGGGAGACCACCCAATTCACAGATGGCATTTTGGTTAAATGAATATACTGCATTGTTACCCTGAGTGACCAAGGCTACTTCTTGAAGAAAAGGATCTTTAGATCTTTCTAAGGTGTTAAGGACCTTTTGAAGGTCAGTAGCACCCAGAATGTCATCAATTTTATAGGGAAAGTTGAACTTGCCCTTTTGAACAGGCCATAACAAAGCTGGAGTCCTGGTGCTCTTAATTCTGGTCCTTCCCTTGGACTTGCCACTAGCCTTGCTCTCAGCCCTAGCTCCGTTCCTCACAGGGTGGCAGCCTCCACCTAAATCAGATTCTCTTGATTTAGACATTCCTTCAGTAGGGGGAGTCTGAGGACTACTCCTCAACCCTCTGCCAGTTTCCTAACTACCCCTCAACCCTCTGCCAGTTTCCTAACTCAAACTACTGCAAAATTTCTTATCAGTAGAAAGTGATACTTAACATGAAACAAATGCATCTTCTGTGTATTAAATGTCTTTGCATAGTCTCACTGACAAGAAACAA
>NW_011486277.1:4529-5082 GCF_000754665.1 Bison bison bison | reverse complement strand
CACTCTTTGCGACCCCATGGACTGCATCACACTAGGCTTCTCTGTCCTTCACCATCTCCTGAAGCTTGCTCAAGCTCAAGTCCATTGAGTCTGTGATGCCATCCAACCATCTCATTCTCTGTCATCCCCTTCTCCTCCTACCTTCAATGTTTTCCAGCATTAGGGTGTATTCTAATGAGTCGGCTCTTCCCATAAGGTGGCCAAAGTATTGGAGCTTCACTTTCACCATCAGTCCTTCCAGTGAATATTCAGTGTTAATTTCCTGTAGGAGTGACTGGCTTGATCTCATTGCAGTCCAAGGGACTCTTAAGAGTCTTGTCCAACATCACAGTTCAAAAGCGTCCAGTCTTTTGTGTTCAGCCTTCTTTATGGTCCAACTCTCACATCCATACATGACTAGTGGAAGAACCATAGTCTTGACTCCACTGACATTTGTTGGCAGAGTATTGTCTCTGCTTTTGAATATGCCATCTAGGCTTGTCACAGCTTTTCTTCCAAGGAGCAAGCATCTTTTAATTTTGTGGCTGCAGTCACCATCTGCAGTGATTTTGGA
>NW_011486277.1:0-993 GCF_000754665.1 Bison bison bison | reverse complement strand
GTTGGATCATAAAGAATGCTGAGTGCCAAAGAATTGATGCTCTTGAACTGTGGTGTTGGAGAAGACTCTTGAGAGTTCCTTGGACAGCAAGATCCAGCAGTCAATCATAAAGGAAATCAACTCTGAATATTCACTGGAAGGACTGATGCTGAAACTGAAGATCCAATAGTTTGGCCACCTGATGTGAAAAGCCAACTCATTGGAAAAGACCTTGATGCTGGGAAAGACTGAGGGCAGGAAGAAGTGGGCAGAAAAGGATGAGATGGTTGGATAGTATCACCAACTCAATGAACATGAGTTTGCCCAAACTCCAGGAGATAGTGAAGGACAGCAAAGCCTGGTGTGCTTCGTGCAGTGCATGGGGTTGCAAAGAGTCCTACATGATTGACGGACTGAACAACAACAGCAAAGTAAGGTAAACTTATAGCATTACATATAAGAGAAATGAGAGTTACAAATAACTATCTCAAAAAGTTGTAAAGATGAACAACGAACAAACATAGTGATAAGAAGGAATGGAACTAATAAAGAATGAAAAGTGAATATAATAGAGAAGAAAATATTGTAACAAAACCAAGACTTTATTCCCCCATATGACTACTAGGAGACTTCCAGCAGAAAGAAGCATTTTAAAAAGATTCTGCAAAGGGCCCAAAAATAACTATTTTAGGCTTTGCAAATATGATCTTTGGCGATTGATCAAGTTTTCAGCCATAGACAATAACCAAAGGAACTGGCAAGTCCCTGTTTCAAGTTTAAGGACACCAAAAATTGGATTTCACACAATTTTCACGTCAGAAAATAATATTCTTTTCGGTTTTCCTCAGCCATTAAAAAGTGTAAGGCTCTAAAATTTTAAAAAAAGAAAGAAAAAGAAGTAAAGCTCATTCTCAGCTCACTAGGCTGCTGCTAAGTCGTTTCAGTCCCGTCCGACTCTGTTTGACCCCATAGACAGCAGCCCACTAGGCTCCTCTGTCCCTGGGATTCTCCAGG
>NW_011486276.1:4839-5553 GCF_000754665.1 Bison bison bison | reverse complement strand
CTATACGAGACAGCAAAAGAGACACTGATGTATAGAACAGGCTTATGGACTCTGTGGGAGAGGGAGAGGGTGGCAAGATTGGGAGAATGGCATTGAAACATGTGAAATGTCATGTATGAAACGAGATGCCAGTCCAGGTTCAATGCACAATGCTGGATGCTTGGGACTGGTGCACTGGGACGACCCAGAGGGATGATATGGGGAGGGAGGAGGGAGGAGGGTTCAGGATGGATTTTCTTTTAAAAATTTAGAAAAAAATAATTAATAAAAATAAATAAATAAATATATATAAAAAAAGTGACGAATGAACCCCCAGACAAATGGTAGAAGTAAAATCAAACAGAAACAAGAACAGAGAAACATACATCTTCACACAGAAAAGAATTAAAAATAGAACCAAAGAAAAAAACAAGAGAACAAGCAGACAAATGAAACCAAAAACGAAATACAAACAATTAGAAAGAAAAACTAACAAAACAAAACCAAAGACAGAGTCCCAAGTGATGAATAAAGACAATGAATAACTAAAAAAAAAAAAGAAAGGAAAAATAGTATTTTTTTTAAAGTAAAAAGACACACAGAACAACATAAAAGCAAAGAAAAGATATAGAAATTTTAGAAGAAAGCAATGAAAGGTCTACACGACTTTGGTCTGGTGATGAGTTTTAACACACAACACTAAAAGCCAATCCAGATTCAGTTCACCTAGAGTCC
>NW_011486276.1:0-841 GCF_000754665.1 Bison bison bison | reverse complement strand
CTTAAAATAGTCCCCAGTAATGCAAGATTATAGTATTCTCTTTACAATTTGCTTACTAGAAAAGTGAAGCTAAGGAAGGTAATGTACTCAAGATCACACAACAGAAATGGTCACACAGGTTATTTTGATTTCAGTATCAGCACTCATTCATAATTTTGTATTGCCTCACTATAGTAAAGCACATTGGTGAGAAACAGAAGTTCAGTAGCTATAGAAAGAATGCTACCAATGGCAAATTTTTCACAGACCAATCCTAGTGTTATCAATAGCTTAAGCTAGTGTTCATCATACTATTGTCTAAGGATTACTTGCATGAGAATCACTCAAGATGTTTGCAAACAATACAAATTCCTAGGAGAAAGCAAGGAATGGTAGAGGAATAGAAGAACATGAAATTAATCTCTCTCCACAAATGCACCAAGAATACATCTACAGATGGAATGATTCACACAGAGCACCAGCTGAACACTAGCAGAAGACCTCAGATACCAACTGGGCAAGATGAAAGAAAGAAGGGGAAAAGAAGAGGAAAGAAAGCAGGAGGGGACCTGCACTCCTAGGGGGTGAAGCTAAAGGAGCAGAGAGGTTCTCAAATCCAGGGAAACCCCCTCACCCACAAGATACTAGTTGGGACAGAAGAAGGGCATCTGAGGCTGTCGGAGGAGAATTAAACAGGAGGAGAATGAAACAGGCAGGACAGAGTGAAACCTATACAGATGGTTTGCACCACAACCCTGCATGTCCCAGCCTGGGACACATGTTCCAACATCCAGCCTCCATGCCGACCGAGGGACATGTAAACCATTCTATTCTTAAAATAGTCCCCAGTAATGCAAGATTA
>NW_011486275.1:9674-10291 GCF_000754665.1 Bison bison bison | reverse complement strand
CATACTAATCTCCTTATCAAACAGTTGCTTGGCTGCACACTTTGTGTTGTGTACTGAACAGGCTTTCTCATTTTTTGTAATAGGGATAGCCTTAGAAATTTCCATATCTTTGGATTTTGCTTCCTTTTTGCTTAGCAATTCCATCTTGAATTCATTTCTCTCTCCTTGATTTCAAACAGTCTGGAAGAGCCAAGCTATATCTTCAGCACTTTACATAGAAATAGATTTAGCTAAATATGTGATTTCATCACTCAAAAGTTCTACTTTCCACAAAACACTAAAACATGAACACAATTCAACCAAGTTCTTTGCCACTTTATGACAGGATTTCCATTCCTCCAGTGTCAAATAACATGTTCTTCATTTCTGTCTGAGATTTCATCAGAATTGTCATTACCATCTATATTTCTGCCAACATTCTATTCAGGATTATTTAGGTATTCTCTAAGAAGACTGAGTAGTTTTCTACAGTTCTTTCACCAGAATTGCCCAGTTGCAAAGTTACTTCCACATCTTAAAATATTTGTTATAGCAGCAGCCCCCTTCTCAGCATCAATTTTTGTCTTATCAGTTTGGGTTGTTGTAGCAAAAATATCACAGACTGAGTGGTAATTAAA
>NW_011486275.1:5031-5361 GCF_000754665.1 Bison bison bison | reverse complement strand
CCTCTCTAGATTGATACAGAGCCCCTGTTTGAGTTTCCTGAGCCATACAGCAAATTCCCATTGGCTATTTTACATACGGTAATGTAAGTTTCCATGTTACTCTCAACATATATTTCACCATCTCTTCCCACTCCCCATGTTGATAAGGCTGTTCTCTATGTATGTTTCTCCATTTCTGTCCTGCAAATAAATTCTTCATTACAATTTTTCTAGATTCCATATATATTTATTAGAATACAATATTTACCTTTCTCTTTCTGACTCAGTTCACTCTGTATAATAGGTTCTGGGTTCATCCACCTCATCAGAACTGACTCAAATGTGTTCCTT
>NW_011486275.1:0-812 GCF_000754665.1 Bison bison bison | reverse complement strand
TTGTGTATACTGAAGAATCCTTGCATCCCTGGAATAAACCCAACGTGATCATGGTATATGAGCTTTTTGATGTGTTTCTGAATTCTGTTTGCTAAAATTTTGTTGAGGATTTCTGCCTCTATGTTCATCAGTAATATTGACCTGTAGTTTTCTTTTTTTGTGTGTTGTCTTTGTCTGATTTTGGTATCAGGGTGATGGTGGCCTCATAGAATGAGTTTGGGAGTGTTCCTTCCTCTGAACTTTTCTGAAAGAGTTTTACAATGATAGGCATTAATTTTGTTGCTGTTGTTTTTGGGGATGGGAAGTATGGATCTTACTTCCCAGAGCAGGTATAAAACTCTGACCCTGTGCAGTGACAGCACAGAACCCTAACCACTGGGTTACCATGGAGTTTTCCACTTTTAAAAATAGATAAATATTGCTTTGAGTAGTATACTCATTTTCACTATATTGATTCTTCCAATCCATGAACACGGTATATTTCTCCATCTATTTGGGTCCTCTTTGATTTATTTCACCAGTGTTTTATAGTTTTCTATATATACCTCTTTTGTTTCTTTAGGTAGATATATTCCTAAGTATTTTATTCTTTACATTGCAATGGTGAATGGAATTTTTTCCTTAATTTCTCTTTCTCTTTTCTCATTGTTAGTGTTTACGAATGCAAGGGATTTCTGTGTGTTGATTTTATATCCTGAAACTTTACTGTATTATTTGATTAGCTCTAGTAATTTTCTGGTGGAGTCTTTAGGGTTTTCTATGTAGATGATCATGTCATCTGCAAACAGTGAGAGTTTTACTTCTTCTTTTCC
>NW_011486274.1:4305-4973 GCF_000754665.1 Bison bison bison | reverse complement strand
AATATTTTGGCTGTGCTGGGTCTTTGTTGCTGCACAAGCTTTCTCTAGCTGCAGAGATTGGGGCTATTCTTTAGTTGTGGTGCATGAACTTTTCATTGCAGTGGCTTCTCTTGTTGCAGACCTCAAGTTCTAGGCTTGTGGGCTTACCTAGCTGTGGTGCATGGGGCCTAGTTGCCTGGCAGCATATGGAATCTTTCCAGACCAGGGACAGAATCCATGTCCCCCACACTGGCAGGAAAGTTCTTTACCACTGAGCCACCAGAGAAGTCTGGTAAAGGAATTTTTAATACAAGAAAATGTATTCAAAGACAATTTGAAGTGGTAGGGAGACAGCCATATATCCTGAGTGGTTTGCCAGTCTGAAGGGGTAAGAAGGAGATCCTTCCTCCTGAAAATTATAAGATTCTGCTGTATCATCCTCAGGTAACCTACAGATACATTAGCCCTGCAACACTGACAATATTATCTTATACCTGGGAAAGTTTCCTGCTTTAAAAGCCCCTTTCATGGTACGGAAGAAGCATAATTTTAATCAATACAAAAGCATTTGAAATGAACCATGGCTTCAAATATGGTCTCTTCAAGGGAAAAGGAAGAAAGCAATGTAATTCTAAATAATTAAAACTGTTGGAAGAAATTGAATTGCAATTGAGTTAAACCTTATTAAA
>NW_011486274.1:0-1016 GCF_000754665.1 Bison bison bison | reverse complement strand
CCTCTGGAGAAGGGAAAAGTTACCCATTCCAGTATTCTGGCCTGGAGAATTCCATGGACTGTATACCCCATGGGGTTGCAAAGAGTTGGACACAACTGAGCAGCTTTCACTTTTAGATATAAATAATCAATTCTAGATTTATGTGCCATACTCCCCTAGTAATGTATTTGCTTTTTAACAGACAACCCCCACCCCACAAAAGAGAATTACAGTGTAATGGTGGAATAGCAGAAAAGGCATTAAGCATCAACTTAGCCCCTCCAGCTCCTTAAAAATCATCACTTAAACGCCATTACTCACATATTTTCCAGTTTCATTTAAAACCCTGTTTTTGAAATTTTAGTCCTCACTAACTGCACTCCCCTGCCCCAGACCCACAACACCCAACCAATGTCTGATTCCTGATCTCCATTATTCAGTTTTTCAATTTATTGCTTTTTCTTTTCCAGCAATAAAGTTGCTTCATTGGCAGTCCACCTTCAGGGTATCCACAAAGGATGTCTGACCTCTTCACTTGCCTATTAAGCAACCAACTAGTCCTAGATGATGAGATGTGGAATTGACCCCAGAAGGTCATTTAATTGGGTACTTTCTTTATTAGATAAGAAAACCAAAGTTCAGAGTATGGACAGGACTGACCCAAGTTCACACAACTATTCATAGTTGATTTTGGCGAAAACCCAGGTCTCCTGACACCTAGGCTAGTTTTCTTTCCACTGTATCACAACCACCTCTGTGGGCATGCTGCCATCACCCGCTCTGCTTGAAACACAATCCCCTTTTACACCTTAGAATTAATCATCTTGACTGACAAGGCTCTGTCCCCTCTAATTCCCCTTTGGGCCTTTAAATGCCTGAGCATGCCACCAAATAAAACTTTTGGATTTTTTTAACTGCCTTTTCAAAGGAGAAATATTCCTCTACGCCAGGTCCCATCTCCTATCTTGGCAAGAATTCCAAACAAGCAGGCATGAGTAGAATGGGCCCTATAGGGCTGGGGTAGGTGGCAGGACTGT
>NW_011486273.1:4267-4934 GCF_000754665.1 Bison bison bison | reverse complement strand
TAACAAAAACCTTTCTGCAAATATTTCCCCCCTGTACAGACGCTCAGAGTACCTTAAACAAACCCGAAGGGTGCGTCTGGATATGTACCAGAACAAAAAAGTTCATTCTTTGTGTATGATCAACGAAGGTCCCAGGTCCCACCCCCCGGGATTTCTTGCAGCTAGTCTCCACAGCCGAGGCTGCCCAGAGCCAGGCAACCCGCGCCCTAGCAGCGCCAAGGGCTAGGGGTAACTGCGATAAGTCCAAGCGGCGCACTATAGAGGGGCGCTTCGGGCCAGGAGATACGAGATCTGCAGCAGCCGAACGAACACCCTTGCCTAGAACGCCAGGTGGGGCGCGCGGGGCCGCTCACCTGCTTGGAACTCCACTTGGCGATTTTTCTCTCTTTCCTCCTGCAGCAGCATGGAGTAAAGAATCCCGAAGGAGTTCTGGATGCCGAAGATGGAGCCGTTGCACCAGGTGGCAGCGAAGACCACCATCCAGCCGAAGCCACCTTCGGGGGGCTGGAAGCCACGCGCGGTGCCGCGGGTCTCCACCGTGGGTGTAGGGTCGGGTTCGTGCATCGGCTCAGGCTCAAACTCCAGCTCCGGCAGCGGTGCAGGGTCCGGTAGGGGCTGGGGCTCCGGCTGAGGTTCTGGCTGGGGCTCGGGTGGGGGCACTGGCACT
>NW_011486273.1:0-596 GCF_000754665.1 Bison bison bison | reverse complement strand
AGTCACACAGAGTCAGACACGACTGAAGCGACTTAGCAGTAGCAGCAGTGTTAGTGAAGATTGGAAGTTAAGAGCCAAATCAGATCTGAAGGTGCCTGTGGCTTTCTGTCTCTTCTTCTAAACAATCCTGTCAATTACAACTTTAAAATACAATTTTAATCATGACACTTCTCTGTTTTAAAAACTTTCAGTGATTCTCTCTTTGAGTTAAGTTTAAATTCCTCAACTAGGCATAAAAGTCCTTTATGCTTTGGGACCAGCCACAATTATTCAGCAAGTGTTTACTAAGAGCCTCTGTGTGTCAGACTATAGTATATACCAAGGACACAAAAAGACCTGGTACTTGTCTCTGAGACATTCACATTCAACCTGTCTAGTAGCTCCACTCTTTAACATTTTCTCCCTTTCCCTTTCTCCCATTCATGGCAGGCCCCAAACATACTAGATTATCCATCATTCCATGACATATGGACACCTGCTCTTCTCTCATCCCTCACCACCCATTTTCCTCACTATTCTCCAGTTGAGATTCTATGCCTTTCATGAATCTCCAGAGTGGGTTCAACAAAGTATATAAGAGGGTTAGTCTTAAACTG
>NW_011486272.1:4648-5310 GCF_000754665.1 Bison bison bison | reverse complement strand
TCCCATTCTGAAGGCTGTCTTTTCACCTTGCTAATAGTTTCCTTTGATGTGCAGAAGCTTTTAAGGTTAATTAGGTCCCATTTGTTTATTTTTGCTTTTAGATTTTCTTGAGGTAAGTAACTTGCATGGGGATCCATAGGTAAAGTCAAACCTGAATTCAAAACTAGTTCACTATCCTTTACACACTCTGCTTTACTGCCTGTGCCTTGTCACTAACTTTGACAGAACTGATTTCACCTCATTAAGCTTTGAAACTGCCCCTCAAATTATACTGATAGACAGACATAGACGCAGAGCTTGCCATGCATTTATTAGAAGTCTATAAGAGAAACTACTTTAAAATATAAGCATTTAAAATTTTTCCTTCTACTTAGCACCCATCATTTTCTCATGGATACAAAAAATTACGTTAATAGTCACATTTTCTTATTTTGTTTTGGCTATTGAGAAATAGTCAAATTTGGGTACATATTTTGCAATGCATAGGAAGTTCTGGTCTCATTCCATTTATATTCTCCTCGAAGTTGCCAATTTAACAATTTTATTTAACAATGTTTTATAAGTGCAAAAACATCCATAACTTATAGATGGTTATGGTGACTGCAGCCATGAAATTAAAAGACACTTACTCCTTGGAAGGAAAGTTATGACCAATCTAGACA
>NW_011486272.1:0-636 GCF_000754665.1 Bison bison bison | reverse complement strand
GGCAACTCGCTCCAGTATTCTCGCCTGGAGAATCCCATGAACAGAGGAGTCTGGCGGACTACAGTCCTGGGGTGGCAAAGAGTTGGACAAGACTGAGCGACTAAGCACAGCACAGCACACCTATACTGTGAAGGCAAAATGAGAATGGGGCCGAAGAGGAGGTGATGGTTGGAGTAGAGTAATGGACTCAAAGGACATGAATTTGAGGAAACTCTGGGAAATTGTGAAGGAGGAGGGAGTCTGGTGTGCTGCAGTCCATGGGTTCACAAACAGTGGGATAGGACTTATCGACTGAACGACAACAATGCTATGAAATACTGCATGTTAATAAAATCAGTTCAGTTCTGTTACTCAGTGGTGGCTGACTCTTTGTGACCCCATGGACTGCAGAAGGCCAGGCTTCCCTGTCCATCACCAATTCCCAGAGTTTATTCAAACTCATGTCCATCACATTGGTGATGGAAACCAACCATCTCATCCTCTGTCGACCCCCTTCTCCTTCTGCCTTCAATCTTTCCCAGCATCAGGTCTTTTCCAATGAGTCAATTCTTCACATCAGGTAGCCATAATATATTGGAGTTTCAGCTTCAGCATCAGTCCTTCCAATGAATATTCAGGACTGATTTCCTTTAGGAC
>NW_011486271.1:4864-5325 GCF_000754665.1 Bison bison bison | reverse complement strand
ATATTTCTCCTGGAAATCTTGATTCCATTTTGTGTTTCTTCCAGTCCAGCGTTTCGCATGATGTACTCTGCATATAAGTTAAATAAACATGGTGACAATATACAGCCTTGACGAACTCCTTTTCCTGTTTGGAACCAGTCTGTTGTTCCATGTCCAGTTCTAACTGTTGCTTCTTGACCTGCATACAAATTTCTCAAGAGGCAGATCAGGTAGTCTGGTATTCCCATCTCTTGAAGAATTTTCCACAGTTTATTGTGATCTACACAGTCAAAGGCTTTAGCATAGTCAATAAAGCAGACCATACATAAAACTAAACTCAAATTGGATTAAAGATCTAAACGTAAGAACAGAAACTATAAAAGGAATACATAGGCAAACCTCTCTCCGACATAAATCACAGCAGGATCCTCTATGATCCACCTCCCAGAATTTTGGAAATAAAAGCAAAAATAAACAAATGG
>NW_011486271.1:0-903 GCF_000754665.1 Bison bison bison | reverse complement strand
TATTGTATAACACATGGAACTCTACTCAATGTTATGTGGCAATGTGGATGGGAGGAGGGTTTGGAGGAGAATGGATACATGGCTGAATCCCTTCATTGTTCATCTGAAACTATCACAATAATCCAATATATCCCAATACAAAATAGAAAGTTCAAAAGACAAAATAAAAAAAGTATGAAGAAGAAGGAACACCCCCAAAGATAAACTATGAAGCTACCATCACCCTGATACCAAAAACAGACAAATATATCCCCCTAAAAGCCAATTTCAGGCCAATATCTTTGACGTATATCGATGCATAAATTCTCAACAAAATATTAACAAACCAAATCCAAGAACACAAAACAGATCATACACTATGACCAAGTGGGATTCATCCCAAGTTTACAAGGATAGTTCAACATATGCAAATCAATTACCACATGAACAAAAGATAAAAACCACATGATCATCTTAACAGATGCAGACAAATTATTTTACAAAATTAAACATCCATTCATGATGAAAACTCTTATCAAAGTGGGTATACAGGAAACATATATCAACATAATGAAAAGCTATATGTGGTAAACCCACAGACAATATAATCCTCAGTGCAGAAAAGTTCAAATTCTTTCTGATAAAATCTGAAAAAGACATAGATGTTCACTCACACCACTTCTATTCAATGTAGTATTGGAACTCCTAGATACAGCAATCAGACAAGAAAAATAAATAAAAGGTATCCAAACTGGAAAGGAAGATGTAAAATTGTCATTATACAGAGATGACATGATACTACATGTAGAAATTCCTATAGACACCACACAAAAACTACTAGGACTGAGAAATTAATTCAGCAAAGTAGCCTGATACAAGATTAGTGTATAGAAATCTGTTGCATTTCTATGCACTAACAATAAA
>NW_011486270.1:4414-4937 GCF_000754665.1 Bison bison bison | reverse complement strand
CATTCATGAAGATGACCCCCAGGAGCACCATGAGGAGACGGGACTTGGGCAGCGCTCCCTCATCACCCAGACAATCATTTCCCCCATGCTTCCTGATGAGGGTGTAGATGTTCCCTCTACGGTCGACCTCCTTCATCTCCAGGCCAAAGACCAGCTCCATGCGCTCACGGGCTGTACTGAGGATCTCAGGGAAGTGCTGCCTGTACTTCCTGCTGACGATTTTCATCAGGGCACTCTGCATGATGGGCTCCTTCTTGGTGTACTTCTCCAGCAGGAACTCCACGAGTATCCTGGCCTTCCTCGCCAGAGGATCTTTTCAAGTGCTCTGAGTGGCAGGGGCTTCCTGGGAGGCACCTGCACTTTCCTCCTCGGGGCCCTGGACACCTTCATCAGATGCTGCACATGAAGGCCATGCATCAGGAGAGCTAGGGGCCATGGCTCCCTGAAGCTCCTGGTGATCACCAGCAGCAGGGGAGCTTGGGGGAGAACCCTGAGGGGCAGAAGAGGGGGAGGAGGGGCACTC
>NW_011486270.1:0-834 GCF_000754665.1 Bison bison bison | reverse complement strand
CAGTTTATGAGTTTTTCTCATGTAAATCTTATACATATTTTTTAAAGAATTACTTCTAATATATTTTGGTGCTAGTGTAAATGGTGTTAAGTTTTTAATTGCAAGTTCCATCTCTTTATTGGAAAAGAATTGACCTTTATGTATTAACCTTATTAATATATTAATTATATAATAGTTATATATTGATAATATATTAACCTTATTAACATACACTCCTGGCTTATTATTGCCAGGAGTTTTCTTGTTGTTGATGTTTATGCTTCCAATTTTTCCTTCCAAATATCTGTATCTTTTGCTTCCTTTTCTTATCTCATTGCATTGGCTAGGACTTTCAGTAACTTTCACCATGAATAGGCATGGTGAGAAGGGATATCCTCACCTTAGTGTGACAGCATCTGTCTTCTCACTATAAAGTATGATGTTTTACCTGTATTTCTTTTCAGATGTTGTATATGAAGCTGAGCAAATGCCTGTCTGTGTCTAGTTTACTGAGAATTTTTATGATGAATGGATGTTGGATTTTATAAGATGATTTTTTTCCTTCATCTGTTGATCTCATCTTGTGATTATGTTCCTTAGACTATTGTTATTATGATTTGTAATTATTGATTTTCAAATGTTGCACATCTGAAATGCATCCTACTGAGTTATAGTATGTAATTTCTTCTATGGATTGTTAGGTTTCTTTTCTTATATTTTGTTGGGGATTTTTCCTCCATGTTCATGAGAAGTATTTGTGTTCAATTTTTTTCTCTTCATTTCTTCATCTGATTTTGATATTCAAGTGTAATACTCACCTGACAGAAAAGGAATTAGGAGGTGTTGTTCCTTTTG
>NW_011486269.1:4700-7542 GCF_000754665.1 Bison bison bison | reverse complement strand
TCTTGCACTGATCACGTGGCTCATCATGCACTGATCACGTGACTGTTCACCCACTGATCACTTGACTGATCATACACTGCTCACGTGTCTGATCATGCACTGATCACGTGGCTCATCATACACTGCTCACGTAGCTGATCATGCACTGATCACGTGTCTATCATGCAGTGCTCACGTCGCTGATCCTGCAATGATCACGTAGCTATCATGTACTGGTCACGTGACTGATCATGCACTGATCACGAATTGATCATGCAGTGATCACGTGGCTGATCATGCACTAATCACGTGACTGGTCATGCACTGATCACGTGGCTGATCATGCACTGATCACGTGACTGATCATGCACACATCACGTGGCTATCATGTACTGCTCACGTAGCTGGTCATGCAATGATCACGTAGCTACCATATACTGCTCACGTGACTGATCATGCACAGGTCACGTAAATGATCATGCACTGTTCACCTGACTGATCATGTACTGATCACGTGGCTGATCATGCACTGATCACGTGGCTATCATGCTCTGCACACGTGGCTGAACATGCAATGATCAGGTAGCAACCATGTTCTGGTCACGTGACTGATCAAGCACTGATCATGTAATTGATCTTGCACTGATCACGTGGCTCATCATGCACTGATCACGTGACTGTTCACCCACTGATCACTTGACTGATCATGCACTGATCAGGTGGCTATCATGCACTGATCACGTGGCTGATCATGCTCTGATCACGTGACTGATCATGCACTGATCACGTGGCTATCATTCACTGATCACGTGACCTCCCATGCACTGACAACATGGATCAACATACACTGATCACGTGACTGATCATGCACTGATCACGTGACTGATCATGCACTGAACACGTGACTGATCATGCACTGATCAGGTGGCTATCATGCACTGAAGATGTGGCTATGATGCTCTGATCACGTGGCTGACCTTACAATGATCACGTGACTGATCATGCACTGAACACGGGTCTATCATGCACTGATCATGTAACTGCCCATGCACTGATCACGGGGATGATCATACATGATTCACCTGACTGATCAGGAACAGATCACGTGACTGATCATGCACTGATCACGTAGCTATAATGCACTGATCACGTGACTGCACATGCACTGATCACGTGATTATCATACACTGATCATGTGACTGATCATGCACTGCTCACGTGGCTGATCATACACTGATCTCGTGACCACACATGCACTGCTCACGTGGCTTATCATACACTGTCACGTGGCTGATCATGCACTAGTCACGTTGCTGATCAGGAACTGATCACGTGACTGAGTATGCAGTGACCACGTGTCTGAATGGCACCGATCATGTCACTGATCATGCGCTGATCACATGTAAATCATGCACTGATGATGTGCCTCAGGAGGCAATAATCAAAGAGCTGAGCAGGCACGAATCACGCAATCAGCAGGCAATAATCATGGACCTCAGCTGTGACAAATCATGCTGCACAGCTGGCAATAATCAAGCAGCTGAGCAGGCAGGAATCACATGGCTCAGCTGGCAATTGTCAAGCAGATGAGCAGGCAGGAATCACACGGCTCAGCTGCGAATTATCAAGCAGATGAGCAGGCAGGAATATCTCAGCTCAGCTGGCAATTAAGAAGCAGATGAGCAGGCAGGAATGTCGCAGCTCAGCAGGCCCTAATCACGTGACTGAGCACGCACTGTTCACGTGGCTGATCATACAATGATCACATGACTGATCACATGGCTATCATTCACTGATCACGTGGCGGATCATGCACTGAACATTTGGCTGATCATGCACAGATAACCTGGCTGATCATGCACTGATCACGTGACTAATCATGCACTGATCACGTGGATATCATACACTGATCACGTGACTGGGCATTCACTGATCACTTGGATGATCATACACTGATCACTAGACTGATCAAGCACTGATCTTGTGGCTATCATGCACTAATCACGTGGTTGATCATACACTGATCACGTGACTGAGCACGCACTGTTCACGTGTCTAATCATACACTGCTCACGTGAATGATCATGCACTGATCAAATGTTTATCATTCACTGATCACGTGGCTGATCATGCACTCAACATGTGGCTTATCAGGCACAGGTAACCTGGCTGATTATGCACTGATCATGTGACTGATCATGCACTGATCAAGTAGATTATCATACACTGATCACGAGACTGATCAAGCCCTGATCTCGTGGCTATCATGCACTGAACACGTGGCTGATCATGCACTGATCACGTGTTGGGGCATACACTGATCATGTGGATGATCATACACTCATCAAGAGACTGATCATGCACAGAACTCATGGCTATCATGCACTGATCACGTGGCTGAGTATACACTGATCACGTGACTGATCATGTACTGATCACATGGCTATCATGCACTGATAACGTGGTTATCATGCACTGATAACGTGGCTATCATGCACTGATCACGTGACTGATCATGCACTGATCACTTCGCTATCATCAACTTTTCACATGACTGCGCATGACCTGATCACGTGGATGGTGAGGTAATGATAACCTGGCTGATCATGCACTGATTACGTGGCTGATCATACACTGATTACGTGACTGATCATGCACTGATAACCTGGCTATCATGCACTGATAACGTGGCTATCATGCACTGATCACGTGGATGATCATGCACTCATCACGTGGCTATCATGCACTGATCACGTGGCTATCATGCATTGTTCACGTGACTACCCATGCACTGATCACTTGGCTGATCATGCACTGATCACGTGTATGATCACCCACCGATCACGTGACTGATCATGCACCT
>NW_011486269.1:0-801 GCF_000754665.1 Bison bison bison | reverse complement strand
CAGCAGCTGAGTAGACGGAATAACGCAGCTCAGCAGGCCCTGATCATGTAACAGCATGCACTGTTCACGTTGCTCATCATACACTGATCACGTGACTGATCATGCACTGATCACGTGCCTATCACGCACTGATCATGTGGCTGCTCATACAATGATCAATTAACTGATCATGCACAGATCACGTGGCATCATGCAGTGATCACCTGGATGATTATGCACTGATCACGTAACTGCTCATGCACTGATCACGTGGCTATCATGCACTGATCACGTAACAGCTCAAGCACTGATCATGTGTCTATCATGCATTGATCACGTGCCTGAACATGCACTGATCACGTAGATATAAAGCACTGATCACATGACTGGGATGCACTGGTCACGTGGATATCATACACTGATCACATGACAGATCATGCACTGATCAAGTGACTGATCATGCACTGATTAGGTGGCTATCATGCACTGATCACGTGGCTATCATGCACTGATCACGTGGCTATCATGCATTGTTCACGTGACTACCCATGCACTGATCACTTGGCTGATCATGCACATCATGCACTGATCACGTGACTACCCATGCACTGATCACTTGGCTTATCATGCACTGATCACGTGTATGATCACCCACTGATCACGTGACTGATCATGCACTGATCACGTGGCTATCATGCACTGATCAGGTGGCTCTCATGCACTGATCACGTGGCTGATCATACACTGATCACGTGACTGATCATGCACTGATCACGTGGCTATCATGCACTGATCACTTGGCTCTCATGCACTGATCACGTG
>NW_011486268.1:4033-4473 GCF_000754665.1 Bison bison bison | reverse complement strand
CAATCGGTCAGCGAGTTCTTTGCTGGGAGACGTCCTGAGACTGTCCTAATATGCGGCTGCTCATCCCGGCACACCTCCTCAGCTCCCGCCCCAACGCCCTCCCGAGTCAAAACACACGCAGTGGTCTCATTTCAGCCTTCAGCGTTTACTGGTAGGAGTCTGTTGAAGGAAGAGATTTCCCTTCACCCATGTGTGCGTGCAATCATTCACTCTTTCCCTCATTCATTTTTACTCAGGCCAGATAAACTCCTAAAGCAGAGGGGCCCCAGCAGCCTCTGAAAGTGTGAGGAGAGACGCGGATGCTGAAGGGCTCTTTGTTTTATTTGGAGGATAATTGCTTTACAATGTTGTGGTGGCTTCTGCCATACATTGACAGGAATCGACCATAGGTATACACATGTCCCCTCCCTCCCACCTCCCACCCCTTAGGGAGCACTGGG
>NW_011486268.1:0-842 GCF_000754665.1 Bison bison bison | reverse complement strand
AAAGATATTTGGAAACAACCCACATATTTGCTGGGGGAAACTGAGGGCAGGAGGAGAAGGGGGCGACAGAGGATGAGGTGGTTGAATGGCCTCAGTGGCTCAATGGGCATGAGTTTGAGCAAATTCCAGGAGATGGTGAGGGACAGGGATGCCTGCTGTGCTGCAGTCCATGGGGGCGCAAAGAGTCAGAGACGACTGACTGACAGGACAACAACACGTATTTTCAAGTGCAGTGTGACATTTACCAAGAGAGATCTTTGACTTGGCCATCAAAAGGCAAGTGAGGCAGATTTTTATAAAGCATCAGCGAGTAGGTGTTTTAGAGTCACGGGCTGCGTGGTCTCTGCCACACCTATCAAGGCCACCTTTGCAGGTAGACGCTGCCCATAGACAATGTGAAAACAGGTGTGACTGCGTCCCTACGAAGCACTCGAATAACTGTCCCAATAAAAGGCACCATCCTCCCGTGGAGGCCTGGGGGCATTAGGGATCCACAGCATTTTGAGGTGGGAAAGATGCCTTCAAAATGGGCTGCTTTCCAGATTAGAAAAAGAGCTCCGGCCGTAAAGAGCAGGAACCATGGAGTGTGAAGTCACTGGAGTCAGACTCCTGACGGGGATGGACCTCAGAGCTGTGACGAGATGACGCAGCCCCGAGGAGCACGCCCAGGAGGAAGCGCAGGAAGGAAGTGACTGGTGCACCTTCGCTTGTCCCTTTAACGCCCGATTATGCTTTCTCAGCTTTGATTTTCCACAGAGGACACAGAAGTGTTTTCACCTGTGGTCTGGCTGTTCGGTTAGGATCTTTAATTGCTTAATCACTCGAGAGGGGGATGAACAGCA
>NW_011486267.1:4893-5319 GCF_000754665.1 Bison bison bison | reverse complement strand
AAAAAAAAACAAAAAATAAGAACAAATTGCTGCTTTTTACTGAATTAATTCCAGGTCATTCCTAGACCAAAATTTCATAGCAAAGATGGACACAATAAAGGACAGAAATGGTATGTACCTAACAGAAGCAGAAGATATTAAGAAGAGGTGGCAAGAATACACAGAAGAACTATACAAAAAAGATCTTCATGATCCAGATAAACACAATGGTGTGATCAGTAACCTAGAGCCAGACATCCTGGAATGCGAAGTCAAGTGGGCCTTAGGAAGCATCACTATGAACAAAGCTAGTGGAAGTGATGGAATTCCAGCTGAGCCATTTCAAATCCCAAAAGATGATGCTGTGAAAGTGCTGCACTCAATATACTAGCAAATTTGGAAAACTCAACAGTGGCCACAGGACTGGAAAAGATCAGTTTTCATTTC
>NW_011486267.1:0-961 GCF_000754665.1 Bison bison bison | reverse complement strand
GGCTATATCTTTAATCATGATATCAACTTGCATTCATGATCTCTCTTGCCAGCAAATAGGCTCTCCCTATTTCTCCATTAGCAATGACAGCACAACTGAAGCATGTTGACTGAGATGTAAATAAATGTTAGTTGCTCAGTCGTGCCCGACTCTTTGCGACCCCATGGACTGCAGCCCACATGGCTCCTCTGTCCATGAGATTTTCCAGGCAAGGATACTTGAGTGGGTTGCCATTTCCTTCTCCAGGGGATCTTCCCAACCCCGATATCGAACTCATGTCTCCTGCACTGCTGGCAGATTCTTTACCAACTGAGCTACAAGGAAAGTTCCACTACTTAAGTTGAATGACGAGAATCAGCTTAATGGTGTCTCCCTAAGGCCACCTGATTGCCAGTCCCTTACCAGCCTAATTATGCCATTCTCATCATGTAGCACTAATTATGACAGAGGCAGGACATCCAAACTGCTCCTCCTGCAGTGTCCATATTCTCAGTGAAATGATAACCACTCACTGCCCAGATCAGAGAAGGATTAAGGCTTTGGACTCCTCCTCTTTGGGAGACTCTAAGCAATGAAAAGATTATGACTCTCTCTCTCAAATAAAAACAATCCTACTTCATTAAAAAGGTAAGGAAGCCACAAAAGTTCTGATGTTCCTATGATGATTAACTTGTCTAACTACTGTATATCCCAAACCAAACTGTTTTCACATTTTGGGTGCCCTAATTTGCTGGGTCTTAGACACATGCTTACTCTGGCTATTGGGTATTCCAATACTGGCCCAACTGCCCAATTCTAAATTTGGGAGCTTCTTTGACTCCTTTGTTAATTCAATCTTAATCAGTCATCACGTTCTAACTCATTTTGGATCCATCTTTGTTCTTTCATCTCCACAAATCATCATCATCTTAGTCCAAGGCACCAGCATTTTTCACCAGGTCTTATTATCTCCAATTTTGCC
>NW_011486266.1:4854-5437 GCF_000754665.1 Bison bison bison | reverse complement strand
CATTATCTCAATGGTGAAAAATTGAAAGCATTTCCTCTAAAGTCAGGAACAAGACAAGGGTGCCCACTTTCACCATTACTATTCAACATAGTTTTGGAAGTTTTGGTCACAGCAATCAGAGCAGAAAAAGAAATAAAAGGAATCCAAATTGGAAAAGAAGAAGTAAAACTCTCACTCTTTGCAGATGACATGATCCTCTACATAGAAAACCCTAAAGACTCCACCAGAAAATTACTAGCAATAATCAATGACTATAGTAAAGTTGCAGGATATAAAATCAACACACAGAAATCCCTTGCATTCCTGTACACTAATAATGAGAAAACAGAAAGACAAATTAAGGAAACAATTCCATTCACCATTGCAACAGAAAGAATAAAATACTTAGGAATATATCTACCTAAAGAAACTAAAGACCTATATATAGAAAACTATAAACACTGGTGAAAGAAATCAAAGAGGACACTAATAGATGGAGAAATATACCATGTTCATGGATTGGAAGAATCAATATAGTGAAAATGAGTATACTACCCAAAGCAATTTATAGATTCAATGCAATCCCTATCAAGCTACCAACAGT
>NW_011486266.1:0-874 GCF_000754665.1 Bison bison bison | reverse complement strand
AGTTTCCTGTCTGTTCCATTCCTACCACCAACATGAGCAGGTTGTCTAGGAAGTTACAGCTCTTTAATGGGAGATTTAAGCGATTTTTGTCTTAATTTCCAAGTTTCATTTCACTTAATAGCGTCCCATGTTGGCCACAATTCTTTAGAGTAAGAGAAGTTTGAATTAATCAGATATACTGGAGTTAAAAACTTATTGCCATGGAAGGGTTTAGGAAATTTGAGAAAGTTTCCAAAATACGTGTTTGGTGTGCACAGTGCACGTGTCCTTAGCCACGTCTGACTCTTTGGGACCCTTTGGACTGTAGCCCACAAGGTTCTCTGTCCGTTGAATTTTTCAGTCAAGAATACTGGAGTAGGTTGTCATTTCCTCCTCCAGAGGATCTTCCTGACCCAGGGATCAAACCCGTGTCTTATGTGTCCCCTGACTTACATTTTATGTGAATTCTTTACCCACTGAGTCATCAGGAGAAAAAAAAAAAAAAAAACACCAAAAACCTACATGACATACGGGCTTCCCTGATAGCTCAGTTGGTAAAGAATCCAGCTGCAATGCAGGAGATCCCAGTTCAATTCCTAATTCAGGAAGATCCAGTGGAGAATGGATAGGCTACCCACCCCAGTATTCTTGGGCTTCCCTTGTGGTTCAGCTGGTAAAGAATTTTCCTGCAACGTGGGAGACTTGGGTTTGATCCCTTGGTTTGAAAGATTCCCCTGGAGAAGGGAATGGCTACCCATGCCAGTATTCTTGCCTGGAGAATTCCAAGGACTGTATAGTCCATGGGTGGCAAAGAGTTGCACAGGACTGAGTGACCTTCACTTTTAGATGACATAGTGGAGGAGAGCAGGAGACCAGGAGAGGCAGGAGACCAGGA
>NW_011486265.1:0-1136 GCF_000754665.1 Bison bison bison | reverse complement strand
GACTTCTTATCAACCTGCCTAGGAATTGACTCTCACAGAAGGAGGCAGAGTACATCAAGGAAGAAAAAGATTACCAGCATAATGAATTATCCTGAAGCCTTTCTTTCCAAATTCATACATACCCATTTCCCTTAGAAAGGAGAGATTTCAAACTATTGTGGGAGCCAGAATTTTTCAGAAACATTCTAGAAATGATGGAACCAAAACCCAGTAAGTAGATAAGGGATTCTGGAAGGAAGCTGTCATCATCCAAGCAGGCCAGCTTCCTATAGTTCTCTAACATCAAGTCCCTGTACAATGCCCATTGAAAATTTTGTGGAAAACTCTGGACCACTGAGTTGAGTCACTGGGCTTCCCAGCTGGCTCAGTGGTAAAGAATCTGCCTGCCAGTGCTGGAGATGCGGCTTCAGTCTCGGGGTGGAGAGAATCCCGGGGAGGAGGAAATGGCAACCCACTGCAGTGTTCTTGCCTGGAGAATCCCAGGGACGGGGGAGCCTGGTGGGCTGCCATCTACGGGGTCGCACAGAGTCATACACGACTGTAGCGACTTAGCAGCAGCAGCACGCATATTTACTTCGATTTAATTTTTTATTAAATACCTAACTATATATTTGTTACATCATTTCCATTGGTTTCTTATATAAACTCTTGTGTTTTCTGATGCATGTTTAGGGCAAACCTCTTCCATCACTTGTTCCATTACTAGGGTTTCTCTCAAGTGTGTATTCTCAGATGTTTAGTGAGATTACTACTATGACTAAAGGCTTTGTCATATTCTGTACATTTATAAGGTCTCTCCCCAGAATGGATTAGCTGATGTCGAGTAAGAAGTGAGGGATGATGAAAGGCTTTGTTACATTCTTTACATTTAAATGGTTTCTCTCTAATATGAACTCGCAAATGTGTAGTAAGAATTGAATTCCGATTAAAGGTATTGCCACATTCTGTACATTTATACGGTCTCTCCCCAGTATGAGTTCGCTGATGCTTAGAAAGACTAGAACCCTTAATGAAGGCCTTGCCACTTTCTGTACCTTTATAACACCTATCCCAAATATGAATTCGGTGATGTTGAGTAAGGGCTGAACTCGTAATAAAGGCTTTGCCACTATTCTTTACATTTATAAGGTCTCTCT
>NW_011486264.1:4458-5344 GCF_000754665.1 Bison bison bison | reverse complement strand
AAAATCCTTTGATGGTTCTTTAGTGCTTTCAGGTTATATTGTGAACTCATTAGAATGGCCCTCTATTCCTGCCCCATCTAGTTCCTGCAGTATCGAAATTTTTTGTTGTTTTTTGCACTCTCTCACATCCTTATCCCTGTGTATGATTAGCCTCCTTGCCCCAAAGCTGACAAATATCTTACTGGTTCTCCAAGGCTCATCATTCAAGCATTGCTTTCTCCAGAAATGGAATGAGTTCTTCCTCTTCTATGGTCCTACAGAACCCTATCTAGAACCTTTTAGAGCACTCTGTACGTTGTATAGTCTATCTCTCTTCTTAGATCGTGAGGTACTTCAGAGGAAGGACTATTTTCCAATTCTGTAGCAATTGGGCCAGTCCAGGGCCTTGCACAAAGCAGTTTGCTGAATACATTTTTGAGTCTATTAAATCATCTTCTTCCTTCATGTCACTTTAAAAAATTTTAGGCAAGTATCTGAGCAAAATGCAATTCCTCTTTCTTTGCTTTCGTTCCATTTGTGAGTCAAAAAGTTGTCATCAGTGAAACTGTAGTAACCCAATCCTAATGATCCATTCAGCTACAAGGATTCATCTATAACAAAGAAAGCAGAAGTCAAAAGTGAGGAGTGAAATTAGTCCTAATAAGCCATTTTATTCTGATGTACTATGCATATAAGTTAAATAAGCAGGGTGACAATATACAGCCTTGACACACTCCTTTTCCTATTTGGAACCAGTCTGTTCCATGTCCAGTTCTAACTGTTGCTTCCTGACCTGCATACAGATTTTTCAAGAGGCAGGTCAGGTGGTCTGGTATTCCCCTTCTTAAAGAATTTTCCACAAATTCTTCTAGAAAATTCTTTATTTTCTAGAAGAATTTATTTTTTT
>NW_011486264.1:0-1105 GCF_000754665.1 Bison bison bison | reverse complement strand
GGGCTTCTGAGGTCTCCGCGCGCGTTCCTCTGGAGCCTCAGGAGCGTACCCTCTTTTCTCTTTTTCCTTAACTCTGCCCTCTATCTTTTTCCTCTACAACGCCATCCCGTGTCCCCCACCCCGGCCTTGTGCCTCCTCAGACGTCTGAAGTTAGGGTTCTCCACCAGGGTCTTTCCTAGGCGGCGTCTGGACTCTGCTTACTGCTTGCAGGAGTTGGGCGATCTCTTTTTCCTCTCTTCTTTGCATTCGCACTTAGGGTTTGGGCACACACCTCTCTCACTCACGCACACCCCTTTCCCTTTGGGGAATGGGAGTTCCTTGCCACGCCCTGGGAGTGACTTTTTGTCAACTTTTCAGTTTCTACTTCTGATGGTGAGATCATGATCGTCGCCATCTCTTTATTGGCCCTCCAACCGCATGCCCCTTGCCTGACCGGGTCTTTGTCGCGGAAAGGGTTTCCCCTCAATTTTCGGAAGGGGTGGGCAGCAGATGAGGGAAGGAATCTCGCTTTTGAGAAATAGGTGTTTAAGGTTCAGTGCAGTGTTCTAATGAGAATAAAAGACAAGTTAGATTTATTTATTTATTTTAAAAAAGAGCACTTTAGGGCTTTCCAGCAAGCGTTGATGTTGACAAATATTTAGGGGGCGCACCAACTACGGAATAAAGTAGACTGTGCAAAACGACACTGTATTATTTTATTATTAAAAATGCGTGCAAAAAGTGCTGAGGAGGTAGTGGAAGGGGATACTGATGAGGTGGGAAGGTTGATCCATGGGAAGTCTAGCCTAAGGGTGGAAGAGCTGAAGGCTTGAAATTCATCTGCTTCCAGACCAATCCTTGTCGGCTTTAGGAAGGAGATGAATTTTAATTTGGGCTCCAAAAGAGTAAAGGGGACTTGAAATGGGCTAAGAGGAGAGAGAAACTGCTTCCTGATACTGGGGTTGGAATTGGGGAAGGATAGAAGAGGTAGATATAACAGATGCTGCTGCTACTAAGTTGCTTCTGTCGTATCCAACTCTGTGCAACCCCAGAGACGGCAGCCCACCAGGCTCTCCTGTCCCTGGGATTCTCCAGGCAAGAACACTGGAGTGGGTTGCCATTTCCT
>NW_011486263.1:5004-5288 GCF_000754665.1 Bison bison bison | reverse complement strand
CAACCCACTCCAGTGTTCTTGCCTGGAGAAGTCCCAGGAACGGGAGCCTGGTGGGCTGCCGTCTATGGGGTCGCAGAGAGTCGGACACGACTGAAGCGACTTAGCAGCAGCAGCAGCGTGATTCTGCTTTATGCACAAGTTTCCTTTAGGTTTTATCTGGTGTTTTCACTTGATTCTCTTTTCATCCCCTACCCCCTACACACTGCAAATGCCTTATTTTAAGCTTGAAACATCCCGAAAGAACAAGTACTTTAAAAAACAAACCCCAGTGCTATTAGGTCAGA
>NW_011486263.1:0-897 GCF_000754665.1 Bison bison bison | reverse complement strand
TGTCCGTCCCCTTCGGGGGAGTCTGTCCCCTTCCGGGGAGCGCGTCCCAGGCCGGGTGTGGCCAGTGAAGGTGGGGCAGAGCATTGGTGATAGGGACATCTCGCTGGGAGGCGTGCTGTAATGAGTGCCAGCGGGCATCCCCCCGGGGCAGAACCGTGGTGCCCTGGGGTCGGTCATGGTGCCTTGAGACTCCTTCCAGGGGCCGATGGGACCACCGTCCCAGCTCAGCAGTGGGGAGGACTCCAGACCTTTGGGGCTCTCAGGGAAGACCACGCTCTCTCTCAAGACTTCCAAGGACCCACTTACTTTCTCCTCACTTCTGGGCACCGTAGACGCGGGCTAACCTGGATGTAACATCCATCTGTACTCCGCTGATGGGGGTGTGGACAGGGCTGGGCCGACTTGCTCTCTGCAGTGACCCCAGCCTGTCTGCAGACTCGCCTCCCTGCCGCACCAGTGAGGGCCGGGGCCCTGAGAGGACAGTATTTAAAAAGGCAAATTCGGAATTACTCCTGAAAGGGGAACAGGCAAAATAGATCCTGGGAAGGGATGGACAAGTAAAAATAGTTGAGTTCCTTTCTCAAATCTGGGCCAGAGGCAGCAGCCCAGGGAGTGGGGCCGCGTGACTTGACGGAATTTGGGGGTAAAGCCGCGTTTCTTCTGCTTGCAGTCGGCCCCTGATCCCTGCCACAGCCTCTGCAGCGCCCGGATGCAAGCTGTCAGGACAACACCAAGACGGGGTGTTGGTGGCGGGGGCGGGGCCATCTCTCCAGTTTTGCTCAGTGATGTTTATGGCTGTACTCACCCAGCTTTATTTTAGGGAGAAAGTGGGAGGCGCCCCAGACCCTGCAGCAATGGGCGTGGGCCTCTCCCTGGGACCAGCTCCCGAAGCTGGGC
>NW_011486262.1:4644-5184 GCF_000754665.1 Bison bison bison | reverse complement strand
TTTTTTTTTTTTTTTTTTTTTTGTATATTTTGGATATTAACCTCTTGTCAGAGATATATTATCCACAAATATTGTTTCCCATTTAGCAGGGTGCTTTTTGACTTTGTTGTAATTTACTCTGCAGAAGCTTTTCAGTTGATGTAGTTCCATTTTTGCTTTTATTTCCCTTGCCTAAGGAGGCAGATAAAAAAAAAAAAATCTTCATCGTTAAGACTAATGTCAAAGAGCCTACTATGTTTGCTTTCTTCTGGAAGTTTTATGGCTTCAGATTTTACATTTAAATATTTAATCCATCTTGCAATTATTTTTGTATACAGTGTGAGAAAGTAGTGCAGTTTGATTCTTTGCATGTGACTGTCCAGTTTTGCTAATATCATTTTTTGAAGATGCTGTTTTTCCTATTGTCTATTTTTGCCTCCTTAGTATATTTGTATACGTATGTTTGTATTCCCTGTCCATCACCAACTCCCAGAGTTCACTCAGACTCACATCCATCGAGGCAGTGATGCCATCCAGCCATCTCATCCTCTGTCGTCCCCT
>NW_011486262.1:0-807 GCF_000754665.1 Bison bison bison | reverse complement strand
CTGGAAGCTTGTACCTCTTAATTTCCCTCAACTTTCACTCATCTTCTCATTTCTCTTTCCTCAGACAGTGGTTGATTTGTACCCTATTCTATGAGTTTGTTTCTGTTTCATTATATTTTTTTTACCCTTTAGATTGCACATGTAAGTAAAACCGTATGATATTTTTCCTACTCTGACTTATTTCAACCTAGTATAATACTCTCTAGGTCTACCTATGTTGTCACAAATGACAAGATTTCATTCTTCCTTTGTGGCTGAATATTATTTAGTTGTGCCTATTTACCACTTCTGTATCTAATAATCTATCTATAAACCCTTAAGTTGCTTACATATCTTGCAATGAACACGGGGTGCATATATATTTTTGAACTAGTGTTTTTGTTCTTTGGAAAATTACTCAGAAGTGAAATTGCTGGTTTATATGGTAGTTTTGTTTTTAAACTTTTGAGGAACAGTATGTTTTCCACAGTGGCTGCATCAATTTACATTCCCATCAACAGTGTACAAGGTTCCCTTTTCACCATATCCTGGCCAACATTTTGTTTTTATGGTCTTTTTGATGATGGCCACTCTGACAGGTGTGAGGTGATATTTCATTGTGGATTTGATTTGTATTTCTCTGATGATTAGCACTACTGAGCCTCTTTTCATGTGCCTATGGACCACCTTTTGTCTTCTTTGAGGGGAAAAAAATCTATTCAGGCCTTCTGCCCATTTTTTTAATTGAGTCATTTGTTTTGAATTTGAATTGTATGAGTTTTTTTTTTTTTTTTTTGTATATTTTGGATATTAACCTCTTGTCAGAGA
>NW_011486261.1:3586-3975 GCF_000754665.1 Bison bison bison | reverse complement strand
GAGGGGCCCACGCGCCCCTGCTTCTCTTGCTCTGCAGGGAGCCTGTGGTCGCCCAGGGGCCCCTGACCGCCTGCCCTCTCCTGACTGTCCTCAGATCATGCAGCTCCTCACCAAAGGCAACCGGCAACGCACGCAGGAGCCCACGGCCACCAACAAGACGTCGTCCCGCTCGCACGCGGTGCTGCAGGTCATCGTGCGCCGGCGCGGCCGCGGCGCACACCCGGCGGAGGAGGTGCGCGTCGGCAGGCTCTTCATGGTGGACCTGGCGGGCTCGGAGCGGGCGTCCCAGGTTCGCGTCCTCTCCGTCCCCGCCAGGCAGCCTTTCCGTGTCGCGGCGTCTCCAGCACCCAGAACAGCGCCCGGCCCAGGGGAGGCGCCCGACGAACGTG
>NW_011486261.1:0-795 GCF_000754665.1 Bison bison bison | reverse complement strand
CAATGGATCTCGCACTCTTCCCTCCGCCTTCATATGCAGGCGGGGGACCCCTTTTCTACACCACTGCAGGCAGTCACAGCCAATCAAGTCTGAAATCCATTTGCCACCCTGATCCCAAGGGTTGCTCCCATAAAGAGAGTGAGCTGGAAAGACTTCTCCGGCCCTCTGTCTTTCTCTCTCCTCCAGTCTCTCTGTGCAGTCCTTGAGGTGGGTCTCCCACCTGTTCAGACCCTTCAGTGGCTCCTGCAAACAGCATACGCCTCATCCCCCAGCCTTCAGCCATGCTGGCTTAGGTCTGAGGCCACCCACCCTTAGCACAGTCCCGCATGTGGGACTCCAGGAGCGGGAGAGGGGCCTGCTCACCTATTCTTTAATCTCAGTGGCTGTCAGTCTTTCTCCACAATGCTCTGTGGTCCTAGCATGCCCGGCACACAGTGGGTACCCAGCAGAGGCTCACTAGCTTAATTTCCACAGCTACTTGTACACAAGTGAGTTTCAGTCCATCTGCCAGCTCCAGCAAATCCTACAACTGCCCGGAGCTCGGTATGGAAGAGGGCTCAGTGGGGAAGAGCTGGGTGATCCACTGGTAACGTCTGCCATGGGCAGCGGCGGCCGACGGAGGACGGGGTGATACACGTGTGAGCGATCTGATACGTGCCCTTTATGCTGGATTTGCTGACTCGGTTAACTAATCACTTCATGCCGCAAACCAGAAGTGGCCTCTGCTGGACGCGGTTCTGCCACCATCAGCAAACCAGCTGGGGAAGAGCCTCCCGAAGGAGCTCGAGGGGCACA
>NW_011486260.1:5073-5526 GCF_000754665.1 Bison bison bison | reverse complement strand
AGCTCTTCGCATCAGGTGGCCAAAGTATTGGAGTTTCAGCTTCAACATCAGTCCTTTCAATGAACACCCAGGACTGATCTCCTTTAAGATGGACTGTTTGGATCTCCTTGCAGTCCAAGGGACTCTCAAGAGTCTTCTCCAACACCACACTTCAAAAGCATCAATTCTTTGGCGCTCAGCTTTCTGTATAGTCCAACTCTCATGTCCATACATGACCACTGGAAAAACCATAGCCTTGACTAGATGGACCTTTGTTGACAAAGTAATGTCTCTGCTTTTTAATAGGCTGTCTAGGTTAGTCATAACTTTCCTTCCAAGGAGTCTTTTAATTTCATTGCTGCAATCACCATCTGCAGTGATTTTGGAGACCAGAAAAATAAAGTCTGGCACTGTTTCCACTGTTTCCCAATCTATTTGCCAAGAAGTGATGGGATCAGATGCCATGATCTTCGT
>NW_011486260.1:0-973 GCF_000754665.1 Bison bison bison | reverse complement strand
GCCTATGCCACATAGCTTGCAGGATCTTAATTTCCCAACCAGCGATTGAAACTGGACCCTCAGCAGTGAAAGTGTGGAGTCCTAACCACTGATCTGACAGGGAATTCGCTATATATTATTAAATATTAAACCTTGCATCTTTAATGTAAAACCAACAATTTGATTAAATTATTAATGTTTCATATAGGTTAACATGTATTTAAAAACCTCACCCATGCGTGCATGCACGCATGCTCAGTTGTGTCTGATTCTTTGCAATCCCATAGACCATAGCCTGACAGGCTCCTCTGTCCATGGAATTCTCTTCCCAACCCAGGGATCAAACCCACAACTCTTCTCCTAAATTGGCAGACAGATTCTTTACCTTTTGAGCAACCTGGGAAACTCCTTTCTTTTCAGTAATGAAATGGACATGTCACATAATGCTTTTACATTACATAAAATGACATTTACATAGTGTCTTTATCTGGTCTTAGTATCATGATTATGCTGTCTTCAAAAATAAGTTAAGAAGTAACCCTTTTTTATTGCTTAAGAAAGTTTGATTAAAATTACAACAATCTTCCTGAAATTTAATCAAATTTGTCTGTAAATCAATCTGGACCAGATGTTTTCTTTGGAGAAGTATTTTAAAATACTGCTTTAATTTATTTCATGATTCTAGGACTATTCAAAATTGTACATTTCCTTGGGTCACTATTGGTAAGTATAAGTCAAACTGCTTAACTACGAAGCTGATATCTTCTATATTCTTCTGAATATAGAAAGTGAAGAGGAACTAAAGAGCCTCTTGATGAGGGTGAAAGAGGAGAGTGAAAAACCTGGCTGAAAACTCAACATTCAAAAAATGAAAATCACGGCATCCAGTCCCATCACTTCATAGTAAATAGAAGGGGAAGAAGTGGAAACAGTGACAGACTTTATTTTTTTGGACTCTAGAATCACTGGGGATGGTGATTGTAGCCATGAAATT
>NW_011486259.1:4567-5406 GCF_000754665.1 Bison bison bison | reverse complement strand
TTTTTTTGCATGTCTTAATATACCTACTAGACTGTAAACCTCTGAGGACAGAGGCCAAGTGTTAATCATCTTTGATCTTTTTTGGTATCTAATACATCAGCTGGTAAAGAATCTGCCTGCAATGCTGGAGACCTGTGTTCAATCCCTGGGTTGGGAAGATCCCCTGGAGAAGGGAAAGGCTACCTACTCCAGTATTCTGGCCTGGAGAATACCATGGACTGGGGTCACAAAGAGTTGGACACTACTGAGCAACTTTCACATTATTTCTAGATAATAGTAATTATTGATAATTGTAATTGCTTCCTAAATGAATAAATCATTATTTCTGCCCCCATTTGAATTTTAATTCAGTAACTTTCCGCTTGGAAGCCTGAATCAATTCACATATGCAAGGAAAGAACCATATCATTGGACCTTGAAGAAGAAAGTGGGGGCAGATGAGTGCAAGGATATGGTAAAAAGAGGAGATGATGGATCAATATGGTGTGAGACTAGAGTAACCAAACGTGCCAGTTTGCTTGGGATTGAACTCATTTTAGCCCTGAAAGTCTTGTAACTCAGGGAACCCTCAGCCCCAGGGAAGCAGGGATAGCTGTCACCCAAGTGAGGTCCCAAAGTTGACCCAGCTACCTCAAAAATGCATGTGCACTGGTCCCCTTGGATCTTACTGAAGTCCCTTGCAGGGAGCCAGCACAGGAGTCCCCACCCATGACAAGGCCATGTGGGAGAGTTCCGGTGGGCAAGGCGAGCCAGAACTCTAGGGGTGCCCCTCTGGGCCTGCCTGAGCGTCTACCCCCAAACCAAAATCTGTCTGTTTTACTATTTCATGACTTTCACCA
>NW_011486259.1:0-921 GCF_000754665.1 Bison bison bison | reverse complement strand
AAATTATTTTTTTCACCAGAAAATATAACAGGAATATTTTCTGTATTATTCATGGATAAACCAAAAAACACTTATTTTTGTAGTCTTGCTTGTAAATCAAGACGAGGCAATCTACAGTCATGGAAAAAGACAGAAGAAAACAGAAAAATCAGTTATGAATGACCATTTTTTTATACTTTAATTAAAAAAAAATCTTTGGTCATGCTGTGTACCATGTGGGGTTTTAGTTCCCCAACCAGAGATTGAACCCAAGCCCTTTGCAGTGAGAATGTGAAGTCCTAACCACTGGACCACCAGGGAATTCCCTGAATGACATTTTAGAGGATCTCTGGAGTCAGGAATAGTAACACAGATTGATATAATCTGTCTGTTTGTGTCTATTTCTATGTGGTAGTGAAAGGTTGAGCAAAAAATATTAGAAGTTTATATAGGTCATTATAGTGCAAGGTGGGGAACCATAAGCATCAAGAGCCAGTTTGAGGTGTCAGAACTACAACATGTGTATGATTAATAACAGAGGACCCAACGTAGAGTGAACATGGACCAAGACACACTTTCCCTACCTAACAATTTTGTCTAGGATCAGTTCTATCTTAATTTCATCTGTGCTAGGCTTGCCATAGGTTGCCAACTGTTGGTTTTTACCCTGTCCCAAATACAACTCTTTCTGTGTTGTGATGAAATAAGACCAGTGTTTCAAACTTCATGTGCATTGTAGTGGGAGGTTTTCCACTGTGATGGAAATATTTTTATTAGTATCAAGTGTGCAAAGATATCCATTCTATTTCACAAATTGGGAATTCATTGGACGTATCTTCTGCTTAGTGGACAGAAATATTTTACATGTATATTTGTTTTCTATGATATTTAGAGTCATTTTAGCTGACAAAGTCCCTCTTCTTGCTGCTGGGGGAAGCCACC
>NW_011486258.1:9283-10277 GCF_000754665.1 Bison bison bison | reverse complement strand
ATTAACTTCAAGTCATTGTGTTAACAGTCTAGGAGCATAATTGCTAGCTAGATCATATGGTATGACTGTGTTTAGCTATGTAAGAAATTGCTTCTGAATTGACCGTACCATTTTTCATTGCCACCCAGGAACAAAGAATGAGAGTTCCTGTTGTTCCTCATCTTTGCCAGTAATTGGTATTGTCACATTTTTGTGTTTGACCATTCCAATGAGTGTGTAATGGTATCACATTGTTTTAATTTCATCAGTCTACTTTAAAAGATTATCTTATTTCCATATTTCCATTGTAGCATTTCCATTGTGTTTTATTACCATAAATTCTTCAGGTGCTTTATTTGCATTGTGTTTTATTACCATAAATTCCTCAGGTTTAAGCAGATCTGCTGAGGTTTAATGGAGAAGGCAATGGCACCCCACTCCAGTACTCTTGCCTGGAAAATCCCATGGACGGAGAAGCCTGGTAGGCTGCAGTCCATGGGGTCGCTAAGAGTCGGACACAACTCAGCGACTTCACTTTCACTTTTCACTTTCATGCATTGGAGAAGGAAATGGCAACCCACTCCAGTGTTCTTGCCTGGAGAATCCCAGGGACAGAGGAGCCTGGTGGGCTGCCGTCTATGGGGTCGCACAGAGTTGGACACCACTGACGCGACTTAGCAGCAGCAGCAGCAGCATATGAGGTATGAGGCGAGGAAGACCCTAATCGAGTGGATTTGTGTGTCGAAGTAGAAGAGGCGTAGTTGAGTATTGACAAACTGTATCCAAACTAATAAAAGTATTCTGAAGCAAAAGAAAAAAGCCTCTGATATTTTTTATTTTCTGTACGGTTTTACCTTTTCCAGAATGTCGTGTAATTGGCATCATGCAGTGTATAACTTTTTCCAGACTACCTTATTTTACTTAATAGCGTTCATTCAGGTTTCATACATTTCTTTTTGTGATTTTATAGGTCACTTCTATTTATTCTTGAATAGTATTCTGTTATGTTGATGTA
>NW_011486258.1:4691-5212 GCF_000754665.1 Bison bison bison | reverse complement strand
CCATCATGGTTATCTTGGTAGTGAAGCTCTTTTTTGTACATTTCTACTATGTATTCTTGCCACCTCTTCTTAATATCTTCTGCTTTTGTTAGATCCATACCATTTCTTTCCTTTATCAAGCTCATCTTTGCATGAAATGTTCCCTTGGTATCTCTAATTTTCTTGAGGAGATCTCTAGTCTTTCCCATTCTGTTGTTTTCCTCTATTTCTTTGCATTGATCCCTGAGTAAGGCTTTCTTCTCTTTTCTTGCTATTCTTTGGAACTCTGCATTCACATGCTTATATCTTTCCTTTTCTCCTTTGCTTTTTGCTTCTCTTCTTTTTACAGCTCTTTGTAAGGCCTCCCCAGACAGCCATTTTGCTTTTTTGCATTTCTTTTCCATGGGGATGGTCTTGATCCCTGTCTCCTGTACAATGTCATGAACCTCAGTCCATAGTTCATCAGGCACTCTATCTATCAGATCTAGGCCCTTAAATCTATTTCTCACTTCCACTGTATAATCATAAGGGATTTGACTTAG
>NW_011486258.1:0-1127 GCF_000754665.1 Bison bison bison | reverse complement strand
TTTATGATTGTCTGTTGAATTATTTCCAGAGTATTTAGAGGGGAATAACAGGGAAAAGTGAGTCTGTGTCATCTTTTCCTGGAACTGGATGATGTATCTCTTTTTATGTTTAATGACAGTGGGATGAAGGCTGAAGTAAGGTATATAACACTAACCTACTAGCAATCATGTTGGAGCAAAATATTAAAAAATTAATTTCTGTTATCCTTTCTCCCTTCAAATTTAATACTAGAATTGTGAAGAGGATTAGAGATTTGACTTTTATCTCTTACTAATGAGGTATCAATTATAAGCAATATGGAATCAAGCTCACTGGGTATATTAGCTCCCTCTCAAAGAGCTATACATCAGTTATCATTACTGTAAGAGAATGGGGCATTTCTTTTAATTTTGAGATCTTTCTCATTATTTTTTATAGAGGGCCTTAATGATGTTTGCATTCTAGATTTTAATATTAAATTATGCAAAAAGAAAACATAATAATTCGGAAATTCCAGAAAAATTTGCCAGTGAACGCAGAGTGAACAATTATTTCAATGCCTAATGAGGCTTTTAACCCACGAAGTATCTAATAAATTTTGCCTACCATTTTGACTAACATGAAAAGACAGAGGACTTAATTAAGCATAGTATTTTTTGAAAGATTGTTGCTTCACTAAGCTTTCACCTTAGCTTCAGATTTCCTTATCGCTTGTGATACAATAAGGCATATATCTGTATATATTTGTTCTTTGTTCCTGGTTTCCTACAGGGACCTACCATCTAAAACCCTTGGAATCTCCTGAGTGATAAAGGTGACAGGAACGTCTTTTGTTATTCATAGCAAGCCCCATTCAACCCTGCCTGCGGTTATGCTAATGAAGTGACACTTGTTGGGCCGCTAGATAGCTTTAAGAATGGGGACTGTTTGCCAGAGGAACCAACATTGTGATTAGAGGTTTGAAGTTTTCCACCCAAGTGCCTCCTCAGTGGTAAAGAATCCGCAGGAGATTCAGGTTCAATCCCTGGGTCTGAAAGATACCCTGGAGAAAGAAATGACTACCCACTCCAGTATTCTTGCCTGGGAAATCCCATGGACACAGGAGCCTGGTGGGCTACAGCCCATGGGGTCGCAAGAGTCGGACATG
>NW_011486257.1:4860-5479 GCF_000754665.1 Bison bison bison | reverse complement strand
CTCCAACTATTTCCGATGAAGTGATGGGACCATATGCCATGATCTTCATTTCTGAATGTTGAGCTTTAAGCCAACTTTTTTCACTCTCCACTTTTCACTTTCATCAAGAGGATCTTTAGTTCTTTTTCACTTTCTGCCATAGGGTCATGTCATCTGCATATCTGAGGCTACTTCCATCCCAGCGTTTCTCATGATGTATTCTGCATGGAAGTTAAATAAGCAGGGTGACAATATACAGCCTTGAGGTACTCCTTTTCCTATTTGGAACCAGTCTGTTGTTCCATGTTCAGTTCTAACTGTTGCTTCCTGACCTGCATACAGGTTTCTCAAGACACAGGTCAGGTGGTCTGGTATTCCCGTCACTTTCATAATTTTCCACAGTTTATTGTGATACACACAGTCAAAGGCTTTGGCATAGTCAATAAAGCACAAATAGATGTTTTCCTGGAACTATCTTGCTTTTTCCATGATCCAGCAGATGTTGGCAATTTGATCTCTGGTTTCTCTACCTTTTCTAAAACCAGCTTAAACATCTGGAGGTTCATTGTTCACGTATTGCTGAAGCCTGGCTTGGAGAATTTTGAGCATTACTTTACTAGCGTGTGAGATGTGTGCAATT
>NW_011486257.1:0-974 GCF_000754665.1 Bison bison bison | reverse complement strand
ACTTAAAGAAAATAAGCAAGTATCAGTATAAAGAAGTTGTTTCTCTGATTTTCCTTATTTTTCCTTTAAGTAATATCCAAAGAAACCACACAATTTAGAAAGAGGATAGAAAATCTCTTTGCTTTCAATCAGAAAAAAATGTGGAACATAGCTATTTCTCAAAGCTTTGCTAAGGATTTCATACTTAACTAACTGAAACCTTGACCCTATTATAATGTCTTTCTTTGAAATATGTAAGTTATCTTTAAATAATAATCTTCAAGTCCCAAAGAGGCCTATGATGAATGGGAAAATAGAATAAATTTCTTCTCTTTCTGTCTAGAGCTTAAGTGTTAGTGTTGTATCTTAAAAGGTACTGGAAGTCATCTCCAGAGGAATGATTGGGAAAAGCTTAAAGAAAGGAAGATTTTTAAATACATGTGCAGGATTAGGGGAAATCTACAAGAGAAGGTAAAGCACCCTGGCACCAACAACAGTGAAAAGGCTTCACCAGTCCTAGGCTTGAAGGGACAGAGGAGGAAGAAATGATCCCAGCCTGGGAGACCTGTAACTGAGGTGGATCCACAGGACCTGTGGATTTCAGCACAGGAAAGGAAAGATCGCAGAATACAAACAGGCTGACCACTCTTTCTTGCCAGTGGCTCCCACTGGGCCAAACCCAACTAGCAGCAGAAAAGACAAGTGCATAGAAGTCAGCCTCCTGGGTGTAGAGCAGGATGGAGCGTATACTTGGAGAGAACAGAGAACATCCAGTCCCCTGACATTGGATTTAGGGTTCCCCTATAACCTCAGATATGCAGATAACACCACCCTTATGGCAGAAAGTGAAGAGCAACTAAAAACCCTCTTGATGAAAGTGAAAGAGGGAGAGTGAAAATGTTGGCTTAAAGCTCAACATTCAGAAAACGAAGATTATAGCATCCGGTCCCACCACTTCATGGGAAATAGATGGGGAAACAGTGGAAACAGTGTCA
>NW_011486256.1:5243-5721 GCF_000754665.1 Bison bison bison | reverse complement strand
CAGTCAGCTCATTACTTTGCCAACAAAGGTCCGTCTAGTCAAGGCCACAGTTTTCCGAGTGGTCATGTATGGATGTGAGAGTTGGACTGTGAAGAAAGCTGAGCACCGAAGAATTGATGCTTTTGAACTGTGGTGTTGGAGAAGACTCTTGAGAGTCCCTTGGACTGCAAGGAGATCAAACCAGTGAATCCTGAAAGAAGTCAGTCCTGAATATTCATTGGAAGGACTGATACTGAAGCTGAAGTTCCAATACTCTGGCCACCTGATGCGAAGAGCAGACTCACTGGAAAAGACCCTGATGCTGGGAAAGATTGAGGGCAGGAGGAAAAGGGGGTGACAGAGGATGGATGGTTGGATGGCATCACTGACTCAGTGGACATGGGTTTTGAGCGAACTCAGGGAAACAGTGAAGGATGAGGAAGCCTGGTGTGCTGCAGCCCCTGGGGTCGCAAAGAGTAGGACACAACGGAGCGACTGA
>NW_011486256.1:0-901 GCF_000754665.1 Bison bison bison | reverse complement strand
CACCCAAGGGGCCCTGCAGAGACATCGGTCTCCAACAGGAATCCCACACCCACCGTCACCCGGGCCCGCTCCCCCAGGACTCCCAACCTTCTTTCCCGCTGTGTTTCCACATCACTCCAACACCGTCCATCAAATTATACATATACACACATACATCAATCTTCTTTGTCATGCGTTCCCCCCCCCCAGCCCCCAGCGTCTGCTCCATGAGACGGGGATGCCTCTGTCTTATTAGCGGTAGGGTCCCCTTGTGACAGCACAGCAGCTGGGCACAGTAGGGGCCCAGTAAAGAGCAACTGATGAAAAATGAGCCACCAACCGCATGTGCCCACAGCATTCCAAACCCTGTGTGATAAACGCCCTACCCCCCAGTCTTCTGTGCACCAGTATGACCCACTCCTGCGGGTGAGGATGCCAAGACTTAGGAGCTAATGGGAGGTGATGATGCCACCCTGCAAGGATGCTCGCCTAGGACCACCTGCCTCCTTAGGGAGGGGCCCACCTGGCAGGGCAGGGCTCCGGGCTGCAGTCCTCCAGGGGCCTAGGCCGGGGCATGGGCCAGCACTTGGAGTGAGGCAGGGAGACGAGGCGGCCTTGGTCCATCCTCACACAGCGAACAGCCAGTGGCACCTGCCCGCCTCCACAGGTCACCGGGCACGGTGCCAAGGCTCGGGTCTCCCACCTGCAGGGAGGGAAGGCCAGTGTTCTGTAGGGAGCCGCAGCCAGGGTGGAGCGCCTTCCTCCCGGGGGCACCCAGACTGCTGCAGCTCTGCACGGCCTCCCTCCCTCAGACTCACCTGGCCGGGCACGGGGCAGCCTGGCAGGCCTCCCGCCGGCTCCCGGGCTTGCTTGCCAGGTCACACAGCTCTTCCCGGACGGGTGTCCTGAGGGCAGTGTCCAC
>NW_011486255.1:20920-21699 GCF_000754665.1 Bison bison bison | reverse complement strand
ACGGCCGCTGCCTCCCCTCTCCTCGTGGGGCCGGGGCCGGAGTGCTCCGTGGGCAGCGCGTTGTCAGCGGCCGGTGGGACTCTGGGTTGCTGGGCAGGGCCGTGCACGGCGTTCACCTGCCGCCTGCGTCCTCTGCCTCCCCAGAGTGTTAGTGTCAGGATGCGACGGGCTTTTGGGTGGAGTATCTCCCACCCCAACACGCACACAAGAGGAGTGGGTGCGGAGGGAGGTACCGGGGGCCACCCTGGGGTGCGGGGCGGAAGGACCTACAGGCCGTGCCCCCTGGAGGAGCTCCGGCAGACGGGGGGGGGGGGGGGCAGGTGGATCCGCGGGGAGCCGCCCCGAAGGTGAGTGGTGAGTGCAGGCCGGCGTCTGTGGGCGACAGGTGGAGGGGGCGGGTGTGGAGCCTTGTTGGCGAAACCGCCCCCAGAGGGGTGAAGCGGGGCGCGCTGTGCCGACCACGGGTGGACATCCTGTTGCAAGGAGACTGGGGAGGGGGTAGCCCTTAGGCAGGTTCCGTGCATCTGATGGGAACCGCCCCTTCTCTGCTCTGTGTGTCTTTGGCCCACTTAAGCAGGTGGCCCTTTGCGTGGTGACCTTGGAGTGGCGAGAGTAGACACAGCAAGCGGAATTAAAGCTGTCGGCCGGGAGGGGCTGGATGCCGGGCTGTTGACAGGGAGGGGGATGCAGGGAGGAGGCCTTTGGAGTGGGGGTGGCTGCCCTGTGAGTAGGGACAGGGGTCTGGATGGGGGTGTGGGTGGGCTGGAGGGCAGACGGGT
>NW_011486255.1:19524-20820 GCF_000754665.1 Bison bison bison | reverse complement strand
GGGGGTCTCATGATCCTGAGCGCCTGACAGTGCAGGGTGGGGGTGAAGGGCATCCGTCCATGGGACTCTGACTTGTCGTGGGTGACGGGGGGTGATGTGTGCTGGAGTAGGCCAGGGGAGTCTCAGGCCAGGGTCAGCGGTACCTTCACTGAGTGGTTGGCATGTGGCTGCAGACGAGCGACTTCACTCAGCACCGCGCCTCAGACATGGCAAGAGGACCAGCCTCGTCAGGGTCAGTGTTGGCCATGCATAGAGCCCCCGGGGCCTTGCTGTTGTCAGCCTCCTCCTGAAATTCCCTGACAGCCATCCAGGCTGTCCCAGGAAGCCCGGGGGACCTGACTTGGGCCCTCCTTCTCTTGGGTGGACCTGGCTGCCATCACACCCTGTCCTTGAAGGGGCCAGGCAGCATTTGCCTGCCTTCTTGGCCTCCCCAGTGGGTCTCCAGGCCCCTTGCTCGGAGAGGTCCTGTGGGGCCCAGGGTCGGCCACCCAGGGGCGATGGTGGGGCCTCTTTCCCACTTCTCCTGCCTTGTTTTTGGACAGATTGTCTCGGATGGTGGCCTGCGGCTTTCGGTCCCATCGGCTCTCCTGGGCTCTCCTGAGGCGGCTGCAGTCAGCTGCCCGCTCAGCACTTACCTGGAGCGCCCCTCTTCAGCTGCCTCTGCCCGTGTGCCTGTTGCTTCTGCCCACCCTCTGGGCCCCTCTCCTCGCGTCCTCTCTGGTTGGCACGGCAGCTCCCATCTACTCCCAGCTGCCTCGTCGCTGGTGGCAGGGCCCTCACTGTGCTGTCTGGGTGGCGGCCAGCTGCGCCACGCACACCCCTGGCAGCAGATGCACGGGGCCTCTCCTGGGTTGTGGACGCCCCCGACAGAGGATTCCTGGATTGAGCGGTCCAATGTGGGGACCCCACGCGTGTACACGACTGTGGAGCAGACGAGCTCGGCGGGTGGTGCTGTGTCGCAGAGAGGGCCGCCCCTGCACGCTCGGCTCGGCCCCAGGCGCCTTCGACTGCACTGCTGGACCGATTCCTGGTGCAGCAGGACAGTTGCCTGACCTCCCACTTTGAACACCGCCGGGACAACCTCAGGCACCTGGCGAACCGAGCCTGGGCGTGGGCAGCCCCGTGCCTCGATGGGGACTGGGGACGACCATGGGCTTTATCCCCAGGATCTTGAGGATGTTATTCAAGCTCCAGACGGCCCTGCCGAGTGCCGCGCTGCAGTGCCCTGGGCCCTGCCTCCAGCCTCGAGCCAGCCACCGGTGGCCCCACAGTGGCCTGTGGTAAGAGTGCTCACTT
>NW_011486255.1:14664-16416 GCF_000754665.1 Bison bison bison | reverse complement strand
GCTGCCCCAGGGATGCACAGGCCGGGGTCCCACCTGCCCTCCGGTGCCGGCAGCTGGCCGAGCACGCTCGCATGGCCTGCCTTCCTGTCGCGTCCAGCTCCTGGGGCAGCGGCCCCTCACTCTGGCATTTCCTCCTGGCCTGTCCCGCCGTCCCAAGGGGTCTGATGGGCGGCTGCACGCCCACGGCTGCCAGTTGGCCCTCGCGGCTCATGTGGGTGAGGCCACACCATGGAGGCACTCGGGGAGTGGGCCGTGCTGAGGCGGGCCGCTGGGCCGTCGGGCTGCTCCTGACCGCCCTCCCCACACACAGCCATGCCGGGCTGGGAGGCAGGGGTGGTGGGTCGGGGACGGGGTGCAGGTTGGGGCTCCTGGGTGCCTGGTTCCTGCCTCCCGGGCCCTGAAGCCACCTGGGGCACTGGCCTGGCCCCCACCCCCTTGCAGCCCTGAGCTGCCTGCCCGAGCCCCTCCCGGGCCTATGTCTTTGAAGCCACGGATACTGACAGAGGATCCAGTGAATCCAAGGTCGCCCGGCAGGCGCTGACAGACGGCTAGCCACGATACTATTTCTGATTTAATAACCAAATGGGGGCCGGCCCTTGGTAATAATTAGGGCTAATTACTGAGGAGGTGTTGACAGACTGGCTGAGAGGAAACAAACTACCTTTATCCCGGAGCTTAGAGTCGGGTTTCGCAGCGCTATCTGCCCTCCGAAAGGAGACTCTTCAATCACTCACCGAGGCTTCAAAGGTGCAGGGGCCCGGCGGGGAGGGTTGTGACGCGAGCCTTTGACTCCGCAGCCAGCCGCCCGTCCCAGAGGCGCTCCTTTGTGCAGTTGGGGTCCCAGGCAGACGCGCAGTTGCACTGGACCAAGGGTTCCCCGCAGCGTCGTGGGCAGGACTGGCCTCCCTGGTGGCTCGGGGCGGAGCCGCCCCCACCAGTGAGCCAGCGCTGTGGACAGGACGCTGACCCATGGGCCTCAGCGACAGGAGCGCCATGGCGTGTTGCAGGCTTCCACAGACCTCCCCACAGCTCCGAACTGGGGGGTGGCGGGCAGAACCCCCATCCAGCCAGGACGGGTGTGACGCTGCTTCCGGGAGCCAGTCCTGGGTTTAGGCCTTGCCGTGGTCCAGGCTGATCAGGACAGTAAGGATGACGGCCTGTTCAGGTGTGGCCCGGGAGGCCGGGAGGGACGGGTCTCGATTCCTCCTGCCTGCAGGACCACAGGGCATTCCTCAGGGCATGCCTGCCGGCAGGACCACGTCACATGAGGGAGGCCTCTTGCTTCCCGACTCCCCTCTGTTCCAGGAGGAGCCGCGAGCGTGCAGAGGAAGGTTCCCAGGCACCTGGTTAGCTGAGTGTGGACACCTCCTGTGGGGGCCGGTACTGATGGATCTGTCTCAGTTCAGTTCAGTCGCTCAGTCGTGTCTGACGGCGACACCATGGACTGCAGCACGCCAGGCCTCTCTGTCCATCACCAACTCCCAGAGTCCACCCAAACCCATGTCCATTGAGTCGGTGATGCCATCCAGCCTGTCATCCCCTTCTCCTCCCGCCCTCAATGTTTCCCAGCATCAGGGTCTTTTCCAGTGAGTCAGCTCTTCGCATGAGGTGGCCAAAGTATTGGAGTTTCAGCTTCAGCATCAGTCCTTCCGGTGAACATTCAGGACTGATCTCCTTTAGGATGGACTGGTTGGATCTCCTTGCAGTCCAAGGAACTCTCAAGAGTCTCCTCCAGCACCACAGTTTCAAAAG
>NW_011486255.1:13852-14465 GCF_000754665.1 Bison bison bison | reverse complement strand
GACAGACAATATACAGCCTTGACGTACTCCTTTTCCTATTTGGGACCCGTCTGTTGTTCCATGTCCAGTTCTAACTGTTGCTTCCTGACCTGCATACAGATTTCTCAAGAGGCAAATCAGGTGATCTGGTATTCCCATCTCTTTCAGAATTTTCCATAGTTTATTGTGATCCACACAGTCAAATGTTTTGGCATAGTCTATAAAGCAGAAATAGATGCTTTTCTGAAACTTTCTTGCTTTTCTGATAATCCAGCGGATGTTGGAATTTGGTCTCTGGTTCCTCTGCCTTTTCTAAAACCAGCTTGAACATCTGGAAGTTCATGGTTCACGTATTGCTGAAGCCTGGCTTGGAGAATTTTGAGCATTACTTTACTAGCATGTGGGATGAATGCAATTGTGCGGTAGTTTGAGCATTCTTTGGCATTGCCTTTCTTTGTGATTGGAATGAAAACGGACCTTTTCCAGTCCTGTGGCCACTGCTGAGTTTTCCAAATTTGCTGGCATATTGAGTGCAGCACTTTCACAGCATCATCTTTTAGGATTTGAAATAGCTCAACTGGAATTCCATCACCTCCACTAGCTTTGTTCTTAGTGATGCTTTCTAAGGCCCACT
>NW_011486255.1:9250-12140 GCF_000754665.1 Bison bison bison | reverse complement strand
GCGGAATGAGTGATCTCACACACTGTGACCCCCCCCCAGACCCGGGCTTATTCCAGTTTCCTTCGTTTTCCCTCCAGTCCTTCCCCAGGGTCCTAGCTGGGACGTGGCCCTCAGTTGTCACATCCATGGGGGCTCCTGTGGGCTGTGGTGCCCGAGACAGTTCTAAGCGAGTGCCCTCAGCTGGGACTTGCCACCTATGTTCCTCAGGACGGGCCTGGGGTTTCGGTTTCAGGGAGCAGGACCTCCCACATAAAGGGCCATTGCACGCGCCGTACCCAGAGAACGTCTGTCCACACGGGCCCCGTCTCCCCAGAGGAAGGTGGCCTCCGGGGTGGGGTTCAGCCCGCCTCCTCGCAGGTCTCTGCCTGGCCCATATGCTGGCCCATATCTTCAGCTGTTTTTTCATCACTGTGGCCTCAGGTTGATCCTTACGACACATGCTTATAGGGAGTTCCAGCATGCAGGCAGAAGCCCCTTCAGGGGCCCCTCCCCTCTGCGCACCCTGGATCCTGACCCCTGAGCCCTGGCACCTGCCATTTCCAGCATGCCCAGTGAACCAGGCTGTGCAGAATGTAGGCTAGTCCTTGCTCCCGTCCTCCGTGGTCGCGTCCACAGCATTGCGTTCCTCAGTACTGGGTTCCTGCACTGTTGCTCGAGGGTGAGTGGTCATTTGGTCATTTTGCATTTGAGAGATGATGTGAACAGAGCAGACCCCTCAGGCACGGTTTCGTTTCTGCAGAGCCGATGTCCTGTGGTCACAGCGCTGGCGGTGCAACTCTGCTGCTCTGGCCACGGACCTCCCAGCAGGCTGTGGGCTCGAGTGAGGCTCCGTCCTCTCGGCGGCTCTGCCAGCCTCACCTGAGCTGTGGTGCTTTTGTCTGCATTTCCCCGAGGCTAAGGGCGCTGAGCTGTGTGTTCACCGTCTGCACACCTTACAGGTGAAGTGTCTGCTCACATCGTTGGTTTAGGTACTGTTGAGTGTTTTTAAATAACACTGACGTACACTCAAGCACACACACGTGAAGTAGATAACTGGATACGTTCCGGCACCTGTGTAAGCACTGCCGCACCTGAGGCACACACGCCCAGAGACACACGCACGTCGTCCTGGGGGAGCGCCCAGGGCCGCCTCCCGACCTCACCCGGCCTCCCGCTCCCCCACCAGCCCTCCCCAGGGGCCCTCAGCTGCTTCCTGTGGCCGCTGGGCGGCTTGCCCCTTCTACAGTCTCATCTAAACAGCGTCACGGTGTCCGCTCTCCTCCACAGGCTGCTTTTCCGCGAGTTTGAGGCTGACCTGCGGGGAGCCTGGTCAGCACTGCTTTGCTGGGGTGTGGGGCCCATCACCGTGTGTTCGGCCTCCGTGGCTGTGAGGACCATCCCTAGTGGGGGGCCTTTTTCTAGAGACAGCCAAACTGCGTTCCGAAGTGACTGAGCCAGTGCACCCCTGGGAGAGCTCCCCCGCGTCACATGGGTCCCAGCGGCCGGCGGCGTAGCCCGTCTTTAACACTGGCCGCTCCGTGAGCCTGCAGGGCATGTGGCTGTGTCTGTCACTAGATTTCCCTGACGCACAGGGCCGGTGAGTACGTTCTCGTGTCCTGACTTGCCACTTCATATCTTCTTTTTCTAAGACACGCACACATTTATCTGGATTTACTAGTGGGTGCGCCAGCTCTTAGCTGCAGCCTGCGTGGCCTCGTCCCCTGACCAGGGATCAGACCTGGGCCCCTGCACTGGGACTGCAACATCTCAGCCACGGGACCGCTGGGGATCAGACCTGGGCCCCTGCACTGGGACTGCGACGTCTCAGCCACGGGACCGCCAGGGAAGCCCTAGGAACCTGTCTGCTGGCAACTTCCCAGTGTTCCTTTCAAGAGTGTTTACCTTCACCTCCCGGAGCGCAAGCATAGAGGCCGCTCAGAACCCTCATCTGATGTTCCCAACTTCAGAACCGTCAAGGCTGGCATCTGTAAATTGTCTTTTCCTGTGAGAACTGATCTCATTTCCTGGTTCTGTGTGTGGAGTAACTTCATGTTGTAGCCTGGACGGACTGTGATCTTGGGTCCCCTGGAGAACGTTGAGTGTCGTGTCAGCAGGCTGTCACCCCGTCAGACGGCCTCCCCACTTCGTGGACCGCAGTTTTTCGCTCACATGTCCGTCTCCAAAGCTTCCAGTGCTCTGCTTTGGGCCCGCGCACCAGCCACTCAGGTCAGCCTGAGGCCTGGGCAGTGTTCGGTGGTCCCAGCTCAGGTGTTGACGCTGGTGCTGCTGTGGGTCCGCCCCACCCCACACAGCTCAGAGGTGAGCACAGGCTTTCCGGGGTTCATTCCATGACCGCCTGTCTGTAGCCCTCTGCTCTCTGCCGTCTGTCTCACACAGGATCCAGTGGGGCCCTTTCTGTGCGGTCCCTCTGGCCATGAAGTTGGGGTGGCCCTCAGAGCCACTTCTCCTGCACAGCTCCATGTCTGGGGCCACGCCTGGGGCAGGGCCTAGAGAGGAGAGAAGCAGACACCATCGGGGAGTCAGACCCGGACTCTTCAGAATCCGGGGTCATGGTGGATGTTTGACGCTCTCTCTGTGCCGTGTATTACGTTTTTAGCTCAGTCCAGGACTCAGACTTTTCCCTGCACTGAAGTTAGTTCCTCTCCAAGTCTTAGCCACCCCTGCCTCGCAGCCCTGCAGCCCAACCCAGCCTGAAGGCAGTGCCCCAGGACGCAAACACAGAAGCAGGAAGCTTGTCCCCACTCAGCTCAGCTCTCCAAGTTCCTGCCTGCCTCCAAAGTCTGTCTGCCGTCCTTCACTTCTTGGAGCTTCAGTTCAGTTTAGTTCAGTCACTGAGTCGTGTCCGACTCTTTGCGACCCCATGAATCGCAGCACGCCAGGCCTCCCTGTC
>NW_011486255.1:4721-6779 GCF_000754665.1 Bison bison bison | reverse complement strand
TTGGGTGTTAGTTCTAAAAGGTCTTGTAGGTCTTCATAGAACTGTTCAACTTTAGCTTCTTCAGCGTTACTGGTTGGGGCATAGACTTGGATTACTGTGATATTGAATGGTTTGCCTTGGAAACGAACAGAGGTTGACCCCACATCCGAGGTCAGGGGCAGCAGCCAAGAGGAGCTACCCCACGCCCGAGGGCCAGGGGCAGCGGCCGGGAGGAGCAAACTCAGCTCCAAGGAGCGGTGGCTGCGCGGGCCCAGGAGGGCCTCGAGGAGCTACTCCAGGTCCCACGCTCTGGGAGCTTATGGTGATCGCTAATGATGTTTTCCTGGAGGTTTTCTTTGCAGTTGGCCAAAGAGAGAGGCGACAGTCAGCATTGAGCCCACTCCATCCAGCCAGAACCAGAGCCACTGGGGCGGCGTTAGTCCCAGGCGGGAGCGCCTCTCCTCACCTTCAAGGCCATTCCCCTGTCTCCGTGCGTGCATTGTCTGTTACTGTCTTTTGCCCAGTTTTCTATCTGGCATTTAGCTCTACCTTCGTTTTGAAGACTTCCACGTGTTTTAAAGATACTTTCGGTTTTTAGCTCTTTTGATGTGCAACAGTTAAACGATTCATGGTTAAGTCTTTTATCTTCTTAGTTGGGACTGTAGTGGAGTTTTCTCTGATGGCATGCTGTTTGTGTCCAAGGAGCCTGTTGAGTTCTCACTGCTGGTTTTCTTTGCTGCTACTGTGCTGAAGTTGCCTTTGAATGTTTGAGTCTGCTTTATCCCTTTTTATCTTGGGCTCTCGATGTGAACCAGGACCTCACCGAGGCCGCATGTCAGTGTGCTCAGGACCTCACCGAGGCCGCGTGTCCGTGTGCTCAGGGCCTCACCGAGGCCGCGTGTCCGTGTGCTCAGGGCCTCACCGAGGCCGTGTGTCCGTGTGCTCAGGGCCTCACCGAGGCCACGTGTCCGTGTGCTCAGGGCCTCACCGAGGCCGCGTGTCCGTGTGCTCAGGGCCTCACCGAGGCCTCGTGTCCGTGTGCTCCTGACTCTGAATTCAGAAGGGCTGCCCTGCTGTTCCCTCGACCTTGACCTTGACCCTGAGTCTGAGCCGAATGCCCTCTCTGGGTGCCTGTGGGTGCTTCAGGAGGTTCCTACAGGCCTGGGTGGACCGACAGGCCTGTCCTCCCGTGTCCCCCGGGAGGTGGTGGACGGGGAGCCTGTCCTTGTCCCCCATGATGGACGGAGCGTCTCCGCTGCAGCCCCAGCGCGCCCCCTGCCCCCAGCAGCCTCTCCCTGGCCGGGTCTCTCCGGATCTGAGTGGGCCGCGTTCCGTGTAGCTCAGGCCGTCTCGGGCCTCAGAGCCGCTCAGTGTTGTTGTCCGCCCCAGCCCTGCGCTCTGCTCGGTCCCTCCACACCTGTGGCCTCTGCAGGCCCCCTGCGGGGCCAGCCTCCTCGTCTGCTCGTGCTGTTGACGGGGCCCACCCAGGGCGCTCCGTGTGAACCGCCAAGGCCTCGTCTCGGGTCCTCGTGAATGACGCTCAGGCTGCGGTTTGGGCCCGAGGTGGCTGAGAGCTGCTGGGCAACGTCGGGCAGCCGTGGGCGCAGCTCCAGCTCTGGCTCAGCCTGATGGTCCCACCTGCGCAGGGGCTGCTCCTGTGCAGTGACCTGCCCCCAAGCACCCTGGGCCCTGTCCTCCGCGGCCAGGGGTCAGCCGCAGGCTCCTGCCCCACACTGTGCCCACACGGGGCGGGGCTGGGGGGCCTGCAGAAGGCCAGGACCCCTGCACAGCATCACCCCCATGGCCTCCTCGTCTGGGGGCCTCCGGGGGCATGTGTCACAGTGGTGGAAGAGCCGTCAGATTCTCCCTTTTTAATTTTTGAAGGAATGTATCTCGCAGACCCAGGCCTGTGCTCTGTGGATTAGCTGTCGGACTCCTCTGCCCGCCGAGGGGGATAGTGACAAGCCAGGGGTGAGGCGGCCAGGCGGCTGGGTGCTCACGGCTCTGGGCGGCCCCCTGCCAGGAGATGGGATGATGTGATTATTCTCAATTAGATTAATAAAGAATAATTAGGCGTCA
>NW_011486255.1:1076-1322 GCF_000754665.1 Bison bison bison | reverse complement strand
GTGAATCTCAGAGCAGACCCAGCTCGTAAATAACAAGGCAGGAACAGGCGTCTGTTTGTTCGCCGAGGCGCTCAAATCTCCAATTAGGAGCTACATGTGCTTTTGTTGCCAATTTGCCAAAAACCTGTTAAAAGTTTTATTAATGTGAAGACAGAGGGCTCCACGCTCTCCCGCGGCAGCAGCGAGACGGTGCTGAGCCTCCTCCGTGCCTGCCCTTCCCGCGCCGGCGGCGGGGGCCGGGCCAGG
>NW_011486255.1:0-976 GCF_000754665.1 Bison bison bison | reverse complement strand
GGGTGAGTGCCCCGCCCCGGCAGCCAGGAGCAGGTTGGGGAAGGGCCCACGCTGTCACCCCCTCGACCGGCCCTGCCTGGAAGTGGAGCGCGTCTCCTGGGCGCGTGTGGCCAGCCGTCCCCTGAGAGTTACGGGCTGGAGCTCCTGCTCACCAGCCGAGTGGTGTCCCCCCAGCCCCCACCCCACACCCAGGCCTGACTGCAACCCATCCAAACCCCCAGGCCTGAATCCAGCCCACCCCCCAACCCCCAGGCCTGACTGCAGGCCGCACCCTGACTCTTAGCCTGACTCCAGCCCCCCGACCCCCCAAGTCTGACTCCAGCCCACCCTGACTCTCAGCCTGACTGCATCCCACCCCCCACCCCCAAGGCCGTCCCTGACCACGCTGTCTGAACAGGTCGCTGCGTGGGCTGGTGCACGTCTGGAGCCTGCAGACGCGGAGGCCACTCGCCGCCCTGGATGGCCACGGGGGCCAGTGTGTGACCTGGCTGCACACACTGCCCCAGGGACCCCAGCTGCTCAGGTGGGCCGCGGCGGTGCTGACCGGGGTGGGGGGAGGCCGCAGTGGACCTGGCCTGTGCATCCCAGGAGGGGCTGGGGGCTGGCAGCAGGGCAGGGGCCCGTGGAGGTGATGGGACGCGCCCAGGCTGGGCAGTCGGCCAGGAGGCGGCCATTGAGCGCTGAAGGGTGTGGGGCACTCTGGGGGCCTCCGCCTTCCCCTGGAGAGAGGCACGGTGCGGGTGGGGCAGGGCCAGGATGGGGGCCCCACTGCCAGAGTGACTGCTGTCTGGGGGCTCTCTGCTCGTGTTCAGGGGTCACACCCCCAGATAGCTGAGACATCAGAGGGCTTTTCAGGGCACCCTCTGCCCTGGAACTCCCGGACAGGGCAGCTCTGGCCTCTGGACTTGAAATCTGGGCACCGTGGAGGCTGGTCCCCAGAAAACAAGGCCTCTAGGCCCCAGGGGGCTTCAAAGCA
>NW_011486254.1:5355-5739 GCF_000754665.1 Bison bison bison | reverse complement strand
AATGTCTGTTGATAGGGGAGACTGCTTAACTGAAGGTACGAATATTTCTGGTGATGATGGATGTCGCATTTTTAAGCAAAGGCAGTGTACCCTCTCCCTATGAGTCACTGTGGTGAGTGGCTGCAGTTGAGAGGTGGGGAGCTGAAGTTCATACTAGGGGTTTAGCTGTGAGTTACCTAATGGGCCTCCTTATAAGGCAATTAGTGAGACAATGAGGGCGCCTGTGAGGCAGTCCTGAAGTGCTGTACTATTAGGGTATTTCAACAGTGGTTCTTAATCTTTTGGGGTTCAAAGACTCCTTTGAAAATCTAATGAGAGCTAAGGACCTATTCTCTAGAAAATGCACATATGCACAAATTTTGCATATAAGTTCAGGGAATTCTT
>NW_011486254.1:0-897 GCF_000754665.1 Bison bison bison | reverse complement strand
CTTAAGATCTGTGTTTCTCGCCATTGCTGAAAGTAAATATGAGGCATCTGGGAGAAACAGAGCCTATATTCAAAAAGTTTACATAAAGCTGAACAGGACAGAGAGGTTCGGAAGGTAGTCAGAGAAGATACACAATAAAAAAGGAGACAGAGCATCCTTTCAAAATATATTGAGAGTTTCAACTGCTCATCATTCAGTGAGAGTTAATGAATCTAAATTCCTACATTGCCACCAATATGAATAGTACTAAGCATTACCACAAGATGATTCCTTTTCTCTTTAAAAATTAACCAAAAGTGCAAGCTGACTTCTTCATCTTAAATGGGTTTGCTTTTTCCTCTGAAATGTGCATGCGAAAATGTATTCAACTAAAAGATGTCATTGATCATTTTTTGAAGTTGCTTTAAGTTGCTTTTGATGGCCATACTTTAAAGTAATCAGCATTGGAAGCATTTCAGACACATTCATTGCATTCTCTGATTTCATTAAAGTTTACCTATTAATAAAAGGACAAATTTCTTTATAGTTATTGCAAATTTTGCCAAAACACAAAATTCTATTAAGTAATACCTATTTTTCCACTTGATTTACATTACAAGATTGGAGATATATTTTGCTTGTGAAGAAATTGATCCTTCTATAAAATCAAACTGCCCTTTATACTACAGCAATTCTTTTTTTGTAAAACAACAAACAAACAAACAAAAAAAACCCACTCATTTCAACATATATCTGTGTGTGCATACAGAAAGTTCTGAAAGAATGTACAACCAACTTTTGCTGTGGTTACTTCTAGGGAGGCATGTGGGTTTTACTGTTTATATTTTCTGTATTCTTTTAGTTTTTTTACAATGAGTATACAGTTAATAACTTAAAAATAGAGACAAATGAAAGAAA
>NW_011486253.1:9206-9826 GCF_000754665.1 Bison bison bison | reverse complement strand
AGAGGAAACAGGTGTGGTTATAAAGGAGTAGTGTGAGGGAGTGGTGATGGTACCACAATAGTGGTGATGGTTCAGTTCAGAATCTTAATTAGTATGATGTTTAGTCAAAGCTACAAATGTGATAAAATTGCATAGAGGTCCACACACATACCCACACAACTCACATATAAAATGGGTACCTGTATCACTGGTGAAATCTAGATAAGCTCTATGGATTGTACGAATGTCAGTCTCCTGATTTTGATATTGTGCTATAGTTATACAAGATGTTAACATTGAGGGAGGATGGGTGAAGTGTACACAGGACCTCTCTGAACATTTCTTTGCACCTTTCTGTGAATCTGTAATTATTTCAATTTTTTATGTTTAAAAAACAAGAATAATAATTTTTGGATGCTGCATATTTTGTTTAATATACAAGGCACAACTTTTTGCATTACAAATAATTCCTGTGCATTAAAAATAATTTTATATTTTTGTGCCAAAATATAACTTAATGTATTTTTAAAAGTATATCTTCTAATGTAAAAATTAATAATTCTGTGGTATAGGGGTGCCAGGGTGGAAATGGGAGATACCTAACAAAGCCAAACCCAGAGTTTTATTGTCAAACTGTAATT
>NW_011486253.1:4445-4970 GCF_000754665.1 Bison bison bison | reverse complement strand
ATTCAAACCTACTATCAGAAGCCCTTCTGATCTTCTAGGTTCTTTTTTTTTTAAGGGAGGGGAGTTCAAAAGTCCCAGCATTATGGGTATCTTTATGTGGACGGCAGTCACAAATTCATCTCCAGACTTAAATTTGATTTTTTACTTATAGTCTTTGTTTCCTTTCTCAGCCATCCCTGTTCTGTTACTCATGGGAAGGAAAGAGTCTGTGTTTGCACGGACTAAATCCACAAAAATCAAAAGCACACTAACCACAAGTATTAAAAGATCCACTGGACTTAGATTATTATCATTTAAATTATGCTCCCAATTTGGGGGGCAAATACTGATTTCAAATTAATCCATTAATCCACCAATACCCCATTGCAACCACATATACACTTACACTTGGTAAGTCTTGTGGTCCAATTTAGAGGTCAAAATATTGACACCATATCCACAGAGGGGAAGAGGAAATATACATTGAATTTCTACTTGGCCATAAGCACTTTCATGTATTCCCTTGATCTTTGTAAGAGTTGAATG
>NW_011486253.1:0-831 GCF_000754665.1 Bison bison bison | reverse complement strand
CACAGAGTCGGACATGACTGAAGCAACTTAGCAGCAGCAGCAGCAACGTGATTTAATACAGTGCTTCCCACATAGTAAAGGCTCACCAACTGTTAGTAATTCTTGTTACTACTACTATTACTACTACTACTACACTACTATTACTACTCCAGAAAGCTTGTCCCTGGCAGCCTCCTTTTACTAACTGGAATAGCTTTTCAACTTTGTTACCTGGCCAGTAATTTCACCATAACCAAAGCCTACAACATAGTCACCTCTTTGGCAGATTAGTGTCTCCTGCAATCACAGCTCTTTCCTCCATTCCCCTCCAGGCCTGGTGGGCTATTAAATTACCATACTTCCTGCCTCCTGTTGACTTAAAAAAAATGCTTAACATGAGAGTTGCAAGTTAAGTTTTATTTGGGGCAAAATGAGGACTGCAGCCAGGGAGACAGCACCTCAGATAGCTCTGAGAAACTGCTCCAAAGAGGTGGGGATGGGGGAGGTCAGAATATATATGATTTTGGTGAAAGGAAAATACATACAATCAAACATATATTTTTCCAGAAGGTTTCTGCTAGTCTCATGAAACTTTCTGCTAGTCACGAGGAACAGTCATCACCATGAAGGATTTTAGTACTTTTCTGGATAGGAGATACAAGAATTGAGCTCATACTAATAAATTGGCTCCTGAAAATATTTAACTCTCTTGAAGACCTGTTCTGCCAGTTTTTCTCTGAGCACAGAGTGCCTCATTTCTGCTCTCCACCCTGAAGTTCTTTTAGGGGCTGTTGAAAATCGGCAGCTACAGCAGCACATGCTTTAATCCTTGTAGAGGTGGATGGCAAGCAC
>NW_011486252.1:4199-4686 GCF_000754665.1 Bison bison bison | reverse complement strand
ACTCTCCTCTTTCACTTTCATAAAGAGGCTTTTTAGTTCCTCTTCACTTTCTGCCTTAAGGATGGTGTCATCTGCATATCTGAGGTTATTGATATTTCTCCCAGCAATCTTGATTCCAGCTGTACTTCATCCAGCCCAGCATTTCTCATGATGTCCTCTGCATACAAGTTAAATAAGCAGGGTGACAATATACAGCTTTGACATACTCCTTGCCGATTTGGAAGCAGTCTGTTGCTGGATGTCCAATTCTAACTGTTGCTTGTTGATCTGCATACTATTTCTAAAGAGGCAGGTCAGGTGGTCTGGTATTCCCATCTCTTTCAGAATTTTCTACAATTTGTGGTGATCCACACAGTCAAAGGCTTTGGCATAGTCAATAAAGAGGGAGTAGATGTTTTTCTGTAACTCTCTTGCTTTTTCGATGATCCAGCAGATGTTGACAATTTGATCTCTGGTTCCTCTGCCTTTTCTAAAACCAGCTTGAACA
>NW_011486252.1:0-1403 GCF_000754665.1 Bison bison bison | reverse complement strand
GTTTTTGTCATCCTGTTGATTTAATTTATATGCTGAGAGTATCCTGAGAAATGCCAGACTGATTGAGTTACAAGCCAGAATTTATCTTTTCTGATCACAGTGCTGTAAGAGTAAATGTCAACTACAGGGGGAAAAAAAAGAAAAGCTAATTATAAAAAAAAAAAAAACACACACACACAAACATGTGAGGGCTAAACAACACACTTCTGAATAACCAGCAGATCACTGGAAAAAGCAAAACAGAAATAAAAATATGCATAGTAACAAATGATAATGAAAACAGGACAACCCAAAACCTATGGGATGCAGTAAAAGCTGTGCTAAGTGGGAAGTTCATAGCAATACAAGCCTACATCAAGAAACAAGCAAAACATCTAATTAACAAACTAACTTTACACCTAAAACAACCAGAAAAAGAACAACATAAAACCCCAATGTTAGTAGAAGGCAAGAGAAATCATGAAAGTCAGAGCAGAACTTAAATATATAAATAAATGAAGACTATTGCAAAGATCAATAAAACTACAAAGGTAAACTACAAAGCTCATTCTACAAGATCACCACTATCTTAATACCAAAACCAGATAAAGATGCCACAGAAAAAGAATACTATAAGCCAACATCACTAATGAACATAAATGCAAAAATCCTGGACAGAATTCTAGCAAACAGAACCCAACAACATATTAAAAAGATTGTTCATCATGACCAAGTGGATTTTATCCCAGGGATGCAAGGATTCTTCAATATTCACAAATCAATCAATGTGATATACCATATTAACAATTGAAAGATAAAAACCATCTGATTATCTCAATAGATGCAGAGAAAGCCTTTGACAAATTTCAACACCCGTTCACAATAAAAACTCTGCAGAAAGCAGGAATAGAAGGAACATACTTCAACATAATAAAAGCCTTATAGGACCAAATCACAGAAAAATTAATCTCAATGGTGAAAAACTGAAAGCATTTCCTCTAAAACCATGAACAGAACAAGGGTGCCCAGTCTTACCACTGCTATTCAACACAGTTTTGCAAGTCCTTGCCACAGCAATCAGAGAAGAAAAAGAAATAAAATAAATCCAGATTGGAGAAGAAGTAAAACTTTCATTGTTTGTAGATTACCTGATTCAGTACACAGAAAACCCTGAAGATACAACCAGAAAAATCCTAGAGCTAATCAATGAATATAGTAAAGTTGCAGGATATAAAACTAATACCCAGAGATTCATTGAATTCTTACACACTAACAATGAAAAATCAGAAAGAAAAATTAAGGAAACAATTACATTCAATATTACAATGAAAAGAATAAAATATATAGGAATAAAATTACCTAAAAAAAAAAAGAAAAACCTATATACAGAAAACCACAAAACACTGATAAAATGAATCAAAGAT
>NW_011486251.1:5248-5676 GCF_000754665.1 Bison bison bison | reverse complement strand
AGGAGTGTAGCTAGGTGACATGAAACTGAACAGCGGTCTACTCCCGCCATGGATTCAAGAGAAAATACTTCTGTAAAGTTGTAAAGTTTTCTCCTCGATGCTCAGGTGCTGAGACACAGGCAAGGAGTGGGCAGGCAGGACGGTGCAAGGAGCCCAAGAGGTGTGTTTTTCGGGGAGAGGTGTGTTTGCTGGGGACAGCTTCCAGCCATGGCTCAGCCTATCCAGGAGGGCCTGGTGCATGCTGGGAAAGGACGCGTGGTCGGTGAGCTGGACATCTCCAGGAGGTTGTGGTATCAGTGCACTGGCACTAGTGCGAAGGAGCTGGAGGACAGGACGTCATGTTGAGGGTGATGCCAGGGAGGAAGGCTGGAAACAGGACAGCATGAAGGGCGTGGTCTTTGCTGATGCCCGGGGCGGGACCGTGGACA
>NW_011486251.1:0-1055 GCF_000754665.1 Bison bison bison | reverse complement strand
GAAGAGTCAGCTCTCCAGGTTCTCAGGGTTCTTCAGAGATGTCCCTATGTTCAGGTCTCAAGGCTGTCACATTGTAGCTTGCACACTGGTTTGCAGGATACATTCCCCTCCCCAGTGGAAGAGTGAAAGAAAATGCTCACTGGGATCGAGGGTAAGACAGCCTGCAATGCTTCGAAAGACTGACTGCAGGAAAAGGGAATGACAGAGGACAAGATGGTTGGATGGCATCACTGACTCAATGGACAGGAGTCTGAGCAAGCTCCAGGAGATGGTGAAGGACAGGGAAGCCCCCTGACGTGCTGCATGCAGTTATAGGGTCTCAAAGAGTTGGACATGGCCGACGGACTGAAAACCAACAATAACACATTTATTACAATGAGATTCTAAATGAAAGGGGGTGGAGAGGGAAACTACATAGAAAACGACTCATCCATTCTATCAAGATTATGACATAACACATTTATAATGCAAAGCACCTGGAAGTAATCAGCTGTTATGGAGTACAAGTTGCTCAGCTAACTACAAGGTGGGTCAGGAAGGGACTTTAATCCAGAGTCGACTGACAGAGAAGAGGTCAGGGTAGTGACCCAAAATAACCATCTTGTTGGGGCCAGGTTGGACAGGACCCGGACATCACAGATCAAGTCCTTCAGTGGAGAGTTCCAAGCAGTTTCGGGGAGAAATCTCCCAGCAGACACAGGCTGGGAGAGTAGCACTGACCTCACTGCTCCCCGGGGCAGGCCCAGAACCAGCCCTCAGCAACCCCGGATATTCCTAGACCTCCTGACTTCTTGCCCGCCTCGCTGTGGTTCTGTGCGCGGGTCGAGCGGAACTCGCGCGGTCCAGGGGCGGTTGGCCCGGGCCCCTTCGAGAGGTTCCCTTTGTTTCTCTGGTCCTCAGGGGCATCCCCCATAAGTCCTCTGCCCGAAAACCGAGCGGGAAGGATCGATTTTCTTCCGAGCTTGCTGGCAGTTTGGTTTCTGTGGTCTGCAGGGGGCAGTGTTGCTCCGCGGAGCTGCTTGCCCGTTTCTCCCCCGCCCGTCCGGTTTGAAAAA
>NW_011486250.1:4872-5341 GCF_000754665.1 Bison bison bison | reverse complement strand
TCTGTGCAAAATTTGTGTGAGGAGCCTTAGCTGGAAGTGTCTGTCCTATTCCTGGCCTGGGGAATCTTTGAGCGTTAGATAACTGAATGCTAGGTAGCATTATCACAAATTTCAAAGTGTTCCATGTATAATACATGCTACAGCCGGGATATGTGGGTGAACCTCTAAAATACTGTGCTGAGAGAAAGAAGGCGATGGCACCCCACTTCAGTACTCTTGCCTGGAATGTCCCATGGGCGGAGGAGCCTGGTAGGCTGCAGTCCATGGGGTCGCTAGGAGTCGGACACGACTGAGCAACTTCACTTTCACTTTTCACTTGCATGCATTGGAGAAGGCAATGGTAACCCGCTCCAGTGTTCTTGCCTGGAGAATCCCAGGGACGGGGGAGCCTGGTGGGCTGCCGTCTATGGGTCGCGACAGAGTCAGACACGACTGAAGCGACTTAGCAGCAGCAGAGAGAAAGAAGCCA
>NW_011486250.1:0-1231 GCF_000754665.1 Bison bison bison | reverse complement strand
TTTCCTTCTCCAGGGGATCTTCCTGACACAGGGATCGAACTCATGTCTCCTGTATTTTCTGCACGGTTGGTGGATTCCTTACCCATGGAGCCACTGGAGAAACCAAGCCCCAATACCAATTTTGTAACCTGGAAGAGTTTAGAACATTTTTTATTTTTACTGAGACAGAGTGAGACCTCTTACCTGAATACCTGGAAGTCAAAGAAAGGCTTGACCCTCATCAAGACCCAGCCAATGTCCAGTAAAGGGATACTGAGCAGGAAGCAGGGACAGGAATGAGACTCCCAGCATCTTGGCATAGTCAATGTCCAGATCATTGGTCATTTGGAATTTGGGATTTTGGAATTCTTCCAAAAGGCCTGAAGCATGTGAATATTGATAACAATATGAGTCTATGAGGTGACATCAAACTATGACAATGTTGAAAGAACTACTGAAATGCTCTAAAGTCAGAGGGTCCCTTCCCAGTTTAATAATAGGTCATCAAAGTGAGGGAACAGAGGTGCTTTTGAAGGCAGGAGTTACTGAGAAGGAGCCTGTAGCTGGCCCCCCTGTTCCCTGTTCAATTCTCTGTTCATGAAACACAGACTTGCCATTATACAGCCTTCCCTGCTTGCCAAGGTATATTCACATCTGACCTTCTTGGCCTTGCCAGGCCTTGGGACGTCTATAGGCCAGAGGCTGTGTTCCTGATGTACAGCGAGGGGCTTGCCACCTGGAAGCTGGGCTGCTGAAGCAAGTGTCCACAGCAGACTAGGGGGACTTCCTTTCTTGTCTTGGGTAACCCAAGGCCACCACAAAGCCCTCCTTCCCAGATGGTTTGATTTTTAATGTTTCTTTTTCTATTCCCAACTCCTTCCTGCTTTGCAACATATTTGAAACTATATGATACTAAATTATTTGATACTAATACAGTATCATATTATTTTTTATTTTCTGAATCTACCTTATAGCTTATATACCTTACACATCACCACACCACATCATCACATTCTTTGGTGTTTGTCTGCTTTTCTCCTCTCAATTGAAGATTAAAAACACATTTATTTTGAGAAACCTCTAATGACAGGTCCTCAGAATATGTACTTGGGAAAGGCTGGTTGAGTGAATGACTTCTGTGCAAAATTTGTGTGAGGAGCCTTAGCTGGAAGTGTCTGTCCTATTCCTGGCCTGGGGAATCTTTGAGCGTTAGATAACTGAATGCTAGGTAGCATTATCACAAATTTCAAAG
>NW_011486249.1:6355-6552 GCF_000754665.1 Bison bison bison | reverse complement strand
GTTGGTGATGGACAGGGAGGCCTGGCATGCTGCGATTCATGGGGTTGCAAAGAGTCGGACACGACTGAGTGACTGAACTGAACTGAACTGATCCTATCTATATAGTCAGCAAAAACAAGACCGGGAGCTGACTGTGGCTCAGATCATGAACTTCTTATTGCCAAATTCAGACTTAAATTGAAGAAAGTAGGGAAAAC
>NW_011486249.1:5484-6255 GCF_000754665.1 Bison bison bison | reverse complement strand
GTCCGACTCTTAGCGACCCCATGGACTGCAGCCCACCAGGCTCCTCCGTCCATGGGATTTTCCAGGCAAGAGTACTGGAGTGGGGTGCTATTGCCTTCTCTAAAAAAGATCTTTATGACCCAGATAACCACAATGGTGTGATCACTTACCTAGAGCCACACATCCTGGAATGAGAAGTCAAGTCGGCCTTAAGAAGCATTATATGAACAAAGTTAGTGGAGGTGATGGAATTCCAGCAGAGCTATTTCAAATCCTAAAAGATGATGCTGTGAATGTGCTGCACTCAATATGCCAGCAAATTTGGAAAACTCAGCAGTGGCCACAGGACAGGAAAAAGTTAGTTTTCATTTCACTCTCAAAGAAACGCAATGCCAGAGAATGTTCAAACTACTGCACAGTTGCACTCATCTCACACACTAGAAAAGTAATGCTCAAAATTCTCCAAGCTGGGCTTCAAAAGTACGTGAACCATGAACTTCCAGATGTTCAAGCTGGATATAGAAAAGCAGAGGAACCAGAGATCAAATTGCCAACATCCGTTGAATCATAGAAAAAGCAAGAGAGTTCCACAAAAACATCTATTTCTGCTTTATTGACTACACCAAAGCCTTTGACTGTGTGGATCACAACAAACTGGAAAATTCTTCATGAGATGGGAATATCAGACCACTTAACCTGCCTCCTGAGAAATCTGTGTGCAGGTCAAGAAGCAACAGTTAGAACAAGATATGGAACAACGGACTGGTTCCAAATTGGGAAAGGAGTATGTCA
>NW_011486249.1:5004-5384 GCF_000754665.1 Bison bison bison | reverse complement strand
GCTGTCTGAGGAGGCCTTAGAAATAGCTGAGAAAAGAAGAGAAGTGATAGGCAAAGGAGAAAAGGAAAGATAAGCCCATCTGAATGCAGAGTTCCAAAGAACAGCAGGGAGAGATAAGAAAGACTTCTTAAGTGAACAGTGGAAAGAAACAGAGGAAAACAATAGAATGGGAAAGACTAGAGATCTCTTCAAGAAAATCAGAGATACCAAGGGAACATTTCATGCAAAGATGAGCACAATAAAGGACAGAAATGGTATGGGCCTAACAGAAGCAGAAGATATTAAGAGGTGGTGAGAATATGGAAAAGAACTATACAAAAAAGATCTTGCTGCTGCTGCTGCTAAGTCGCTTCAGTCATGTCCAACTCTGTGCGACCCCA
>NW_011486249.1:872-2092 GCF_000754665.1 Bison bison bison | reverse complement strand
TTTTCCAGAGAAGCTGAGATAGGTTATGGGAGAGTAATAAGGGGGAGCTTGAAGAAAGTGAAAGGGTAGGATTGGAAAAGTGAATATAAGGAAAGCAATAAAAGACTCAAACAAAGGAATTAAATAGCTTTTACCTGAGATCGTATAAAAGGCATTTCAAGTGTAACTAATCATTAGGGTTACACGACTTTCTCAAGCAATACTTGGGAGTTTTGAGAGGTGAGAAAATGGATAAGAAAGTTTACCCAGAGCTGGGAAGTGCCCAGATTGACTGGGCTGTAGGTCAAGGGAGTGAGGCATTTTGAGGTGCTACTGAGATCACATACAGATACACATTTGAAATCTAAGCAAGGCTATTGACTTTGATATGAAATTTAGTATATTAAAATTTACACGAGGCTCCATTCCCTGACTTGGCACATAAAATATGTTGAAATCCAAATGCATTCAATGATAGGTAATGATGACTCTAACAGAGGAAGACGTTTTGGCTTCACATCGAGAAATGATTAGAATAGTGACCAGAGCCCTAAATAATTAATTTGGTAATTCACCTTTCCTGCTTTCAGGCAGGTCACATTTCAGGTATTGGCTAAAATATATAGATTTAAATATAGATAAAAATCAGGCCAATAAATACAAAGTGCTACTTCCATTGATTATGCTTTTTTTAATTCAACAGACAAGGCAGTTTCTGAAACATTGCTCAAGCTGAGGAATCTGTTCTGTTCTCCTAATCCAGATCTGAAGGCTCAAACTTCCCAGTTGTTTCTCAAACCTCATTTTAGCCACAAACCAGTTCATAAGTTTTATTTGTGACAGAATTTTTGAGATATGTTCCTCCAGACAGCCACGGAATTGAGCTTGGTACTTTCTGTTCTTTGAAATGCTCTCTTTCAGTTCTGAAATTTGGCACAAAATATCCCCTCTGCTTTGGAGAAGGCAATGGCACCCCACTCCAGTACTCTTGCCTGGAAAATCCCATGGACGGAGGAACCTGGTAGGCGGCAATCCATGGGGTCGCACAGAGTCGGACACAACTGAGCGACTTCATTTTCCCTTTTCACTTTCATGCATTGGAGAAGGAAATGGCAACCCACTCCAGTGTTCTTGCCTGGAGAATCTCAGGGACGGAGGATCCTGGTGGGCTGCTGTCTATGGGGTCACACAGAGTCGGGCACGACTGAAGCGACTTAGCAGCAGCAGCAGCAGCAGTCCCC
>NW_011486249.1:0-772 GCF_000754665.1 Bison bison bison | reverse complement strand
GCTAAACTGTAAGATTCACCAAGCAAGGACCATGCCTGGCATGTGGTAAGTATTCAATAAATATTTGTTGAATTTTTTAATGAATAACTGTGACTGGAAAATGAGTTGTATGGGAGAGAAACCAAGGCAGGTAGCTATCACAGTCAACAGACAGAGCAGACTCCTCTTCTGTCCACTCCATTATGTTACAATTTGCAGCACACTGACCCCCAGTGTGCTTTCCCTCCCAACAGACAGCACCTGCATCTCTTGGTCTGAGGACTGCCTCCAGGCTGCCAGAGCCTTCCTGTCGCCTGTTTTCAGAGCCGGCAGGGCCTGGAAATTGATGTCCTTTAGGGACAGCCCTTAAGTAATGACTGACAAGTACAACACTATAAATACCGCAGCTCCCTTGCCTCGTTAATAAATAGGCAAAACTAAACAATATGTTGTTTAGGGATATATAGGTGGCCAAATATAGAGAAAAGCAAGGGAATGATTAGCACAAAATTCAGGATTGTAGTTATCTCTGTGAGGAGGAGCTAGGAGGAGGAGAAGGGGGAGGATGTGATTAGAGAGGAGCTCCAACATACTACTAGTATTTTATTTCTTGAGCTGGGTATGGGTATATAATGTTCATTGTGTTATTTTTTTGTTATATATATGGGCTTCCAATTGTAGCTCCGTTGGTAAAGAATCCGCCTACAATGCAGGATATCCCAGTTCAATTCCTGGGTCGGGAAGATCCCCTGGAGAAGGAAAGGCAACCTACTCCAGTATTCTTGCCTGGAGA
>NW_011486248.1:5010-5361 GCF_000754665.1 Bison bison bison | reverse complement strand
GTGTTGGAGAAGACTCTTGTGAGTCCCTTGGACTGCAAGGAGATCCACCAGTCCATCCTAAAAGAGATCAGTCCTGGTGTTTATTGAAAGGACTGATGTTGAAGCTGAAACTCCAATACTTTGGCCACCTGATGCAAGGAGCTGCCTCATTTGAAAAAACCCTGATGCTAGGGAAGATTGAGGGCAGGAGAAAGGGACAGCAGATAAGATGGTTGGATGGCATCACCGACTCAATGGCCATGGGTTTGGGTGGACTCTGGGAGTTGGGATGGGACAAGGAGGCCTGGCGTGCTGCAGTTCATGGGGTCGCAAAGAGTCAGATATGACTGAGCAACTGAACTGAATTGAAAC
>NW_011486248.1:0-1076 GCF_000754665.1 Bison bison bison | reverse complement strand
TCATAGCTTTTCTTCCAAGAAGCAAGCATCTTTTAATTTCATGGCTGCAGTTACCATCTGCAGTGATTTTGGATGCCAAGAAAATAAAGTCTGTCACTGTTTCCATTGTTTCCCTATCTATTTGAAATGAAGTGATGGGACCAGATGCCATGATCTTAGTTTTTTGAATGTTGAGTTTTAATCCAGCTTTTTCACTCTCCTCTTTCACTTTCATCAAGAAGCTCTTTAGTTCCTCTTGGACTTCTGCCATAAGGGTGTTGTCATGAGCAGTACACATACAAAAAAGTAAAAAATTTTAAAAAGCTGGGTAATTCCTGATACTCCAGGGCCAAATTCTGGGTTGCTTCACAAAGACATATAAAAATGCTTACATAGCTACCTGTTAGACTCCACTAAAAACTTTGATTTAAATATTCTGCCTTGGTGTGAACACTACTGTATTGTGTGAAGACATGGCAAAAGGGAATGGAAATTAGTTATGAACAAACTAGCCACTCACAGGTAAACAGGTTCTTCAAGGTACACAAAAGGGAAAAATTCCTCCCCATTTCTTGGCACTATTTACCTCCATTCTGCCAGGGCCCAGCTAGGTTCACATTGGGTAATTTCCAGTGGGCCCCTGAAACTGTTGTTTGGCTTTGTAGTAGACATAAACAAAGGAGTCTGTGCAAGACAATTCCAATTTGACAATAGTAGCTATTAATGTATTTATTGAACAAATTATTATTGAGCTAAGCTGATAGAAGGGGGAGGCAGAGGATGAGGTGGTTGAATGGCATCACCGACTCAACGGACATGAATTTAAGCAAACTGCAGGAGATAGTGAAGGACAGGGAAACTGGGCATGCTGCAATTCGTGGGGTCACAAAGAGTCAGATTCAACTTAACAACTTAACAACAACAAGCTGATAGAATGAAAAGAATACACTCCTGAGAGTCTTGGCTTAAAGACTGGCTTCTGCCCCTGACTCACTGCATGATCTTGAGCAAGTCTCTTCCCCTTGTTGTGTTTTATAGTTGACCAGCAGATCTTCCATAGGTTCAGGTAATTTGCTTCCTTTATAAAGCATACAATT
>NW_011486247.1:3595-5205 GCF_000754665.1 Bison bison bison | reverse complement strand
TATATCATCACAGCACATCAAATCATACCAATTAATATCAGCCACACACATTATATTACTGCAATATATATTTGATTATACAGTATATATATAATATGCATATACAGTATACATACTAATTTATATACAGATTAATTAAGTATAGATCCATAAATAGAATTAGGTATACCTCTATTATATTTTATTTATACCCATACCTAATTAAGCAAACTGCAATTAGGCAAATATATTTATATTATGTATTTATAATAATATATATAGTATTGTTAATTGTACCGCCTGTTGATAACTAAGAAATTGAGAAAACCCTTCTCTGAGTATCTCCTATTTGAGATAGCACGTCCCTCCCCCATAGGGTAAAGGGGAGCGTAGGAACTACATAGGGTTGGAAAGTTCCACAGGTATCCTCAAACTGCCAATCTAACATTTTTGAACTTTTAACTACTGTGGGGGCTTGAGGGCAAATGAAACAAAATTTGACCCCTGAAATCTATCAGGGCAACTTGCCAATCATCACTATTTTGTAAAAGACTTGCAGTTGATCCTTATTGAATGGAATTACTGTATTTGCTACTTCTTTTCTAAAAAGTTCCACACTTCTTTTTTCCTCCTTTTATAACTAATTGTGCCACCAAGCTGGGATAAGATAAAACTATTTTTCTTGGGGTCACTGGTAGATGGAACCAATGGGCCTTTTTGTCACAAGCACCCTGTAGGTGTATGTTTTGTGGGAAGAATACTTTAATCTCATCTTTTGGTAACATTAATCCTAATTAACTGATCATTTAAAGTCTCATCTACTTTAACAAGAGCCAACTCTGTCTCACTAGTCAACTTAGAACTGGAATTAGGGTCGCTTTTTAAGAACAAAGGCTTTAAATCTGCAGTAGTCAGTTTTAAATGTGGGCATATCCAATTAATGTCCCCTAATAATTTTTGGAAATCATTTAAAGTTAGTAAACAATCTCTCCACAGCTTCAAAGGGGCATTGTCAGTTTTCAAAACTTTTGGCACCTAAATATGAGAAGCAAGTAAAGAGGTGTTGCACAACATCTTTATAAGCTTCTCCTAGTTTTTGTTTTGTAACCTAAATCTGGTCTATAGCTTTTTAGATGACAAGCAACCATCTAATCTTTGCTTGAATACTTCCAGCAACAGGGAACTCACTACTCTTCAAGGTTTAAACTCTCCCTCACTTTTTTTTTTTTTCTACAGCATTCTCACCCCGCATATCACTTTCTCTAATCCCACCAACTCATTTTTAGTAGTATGTGTGGGCCAGGAACTGGGCCAGTCTTTCCCAGCAATGTTAAGAGATGTCTGTTCTTGTGTCTAATAGCTCTGACAGTTTATTTTCTTGAATTAAAAGATCTTTTAAAGGCCTTGGAGCTGTAATTTCCTGCACCCAAAAGGCTAGATCACTAAATCCAAATGTTCTGTGGCTCCTAGCCTGAGAAGTCAAGGTTTTTTCCGTCTGATAGCTGTGTTACTCTTTGATCTTTATTCATTTGCACAGTTTTAGTAGGCGGTGAGGTCAAAACTTTAATTTCTCAATATAATCAGAATCTACTACACCATGCACCACCGAAATTTTTCTTTCTTTTTTTTTT
>NW_011486247.1:0-1072 GCF_000754665.1 Bison bison bison | reverse complement strand
CAAATGAAAAACCCTTCACCAACACAATTTCTAATTAGCCACTATACTTATAGTTTTCTAACTTCTCTAAAGAACCTGTTTTTAGAGGGTTTAAAGCATCTCGTGCCTCTCACGGTTGGGAGGCTGTGAGCAATCACATGTGGCCAGACGAGCCTGTCAGGCAGGCTAGAGAACCTTCAGAGGAGTTTGTAGGTTAAAACACTCTTGTCACACCCAAGAGTTTTTATTGACTGGAGCTCTAGGTTAACTCCTTCTCCGAAAGAGGTGGTGGGGGACAGCCCCCCGTAAAGTCAGAGGTGTAGGTAAGAGCACAAAGTAGTAAAGTAGGCAGGCTCTGGTTATGGGGGTAGACGCTCGAGGATTTCCAGGGGGACACCTGAGGCTCGATCCCACCTTTGCGTATGTCGAGCCTCCTTCCTCATGACCTTTGCCATGGGCGGAGTACCTCACTCTGGCCCCCAACAAATTATTATCTTAATAACAGGAATTCAGGAAACTATTTCCATGGCTTTTGTCCTTCAATCAATTCTCATACCTAATTCTTCTCCGTCGGTCTTCATATGGACTCGGAAACTCTTTTAGATATGTATCATGTGGGCTTCTGAGCCAGAATAAGCACCAAGGAAATTGCTTAAGAAGAATAATCAGCTAAGGATTTGCATCTTTTTTTTCCCCCCTTTAAATCTGTTGGGTTAAATATAAGTTATATTTCCATAGAATGGGAAGAAATCAGTGACTGAGAGATGGGATTTGAACATGTGTTCCCTCTAATCTCTTCATTGTGGTTGAATATGTGTGATATTTTCTGCTTTCCGCAATCTCTGGGCACTTAGATTTCCAATATGGCCACTTCAGGATCTTTTTAATAACAAATACATGTACTCCCACATATGCTTTAATCAGCACTCTCAGATGTTTCTTTTGAGACAGAACTTTCCATTATGCTGTTTACTAAAATGTAGAGTTTTGACATGTGTGATTTTGTTACATAGATACTGTGTGTGTGTGTCTGTGTGTGTGAAAGCTGCTCAGTCATGTCCAACTCTTAGTGAACCCTTGGACTGTAGCCTGC
>NW_011486246.1:5243-5612 GCF_000754665.1 Bison bison bison | reverse complement strand
AGTCTTGACTAGATGGACCTTTTTGGCAAAGTAATATCTCTGCTTTTCAATATGGTATCAGGTTGGTCATAACTTTCCTTCTAAGGAGTAAGTGTCATTTAATTTCATGGCTGCAATCACCATTTGCTGTGACCTTGGAGCCCCCAAAAATAAAGTCTGACACTGTTTCCACTCTTTCCCGATCTATTTCCCATTAAGTGATGGGACCAGATGCCATGATCTTCGTTTTCTGAATGTTGAGCTTTAAGGCAACTTTTCACTCTCTTCTTTCACTCTCATCAAGAGGCTTTTGAGTTCCTCTTCACTTTCTGCCATAAGGGTGGTGTCATCTGCATATCTGAGGTTTTTTATATTTCTCCCGGCAGTCTT
>NW_011486246.1:0-1270 GCF_000754665.1 Bison bison bison | reverse complement strand
ATGTATGAATTTCAGTGACCATGGTTAAATAACACTAGTCCCCTAACAACATGGTTCAAATTTTGCTCAGTTGTGTCTGACTCTTTGACCCTTTGGAGTGTAGCCTGCCAGGCTCCTCTGTCCATGGGATTTCCCAGGGAAGAATACTGGGTTGGGTTGCCATTTCCTCCTCTAGGAGATCTTCCTGACCCAGGGATCAAACCCGAGTCTCCTGCATCTCCTACATTGCATGCAGATTCTTTACCCACTGGGCCATCAGGGGAGCCGATGGTATATTAACTGTGAGTAATTGCATAAAATTCAATCTTTCCTGCTAACTGTTTGTACTACATAAATAACAGATGGACATCAAGATGAGTGACCAGTCTTTCAGAGTCTGTCTGTGATGGTCACCACCCACCTATTATTCAGTTCATACACAGACAGCAAAGCTTGCAGTTGGGTTGCTTCCTTGTCCCCCAGTGACAAACCCATGTGACATTTTGCAAAAATGGATGACTGAAAGAGGGAATTGGCCAGCAAAGATGAGAGTGCAGCAGACAAGTGAAAAGTGACAACACTGGAAGAGAAATTTGTATCAAACATAAAGGGAATAATAGAAGAAGTTGTTGGTAGCAGAAATGTCAACACTGCCACCATTTGAGAAACACTAGATATACAGCCAGATGAACTTAGTGAAGAATTGATATAAACGAACAAAGTGGTTGTGATGAAAAGGATGATGATCTAGAGGAAGTGATGCCAGAAAAAAAAAAACAACAAAGCACTTCAGATTGAAGGAGCTGTTGGAGAGATTTCAAGATTTGTGTGTGTCATAGAAAGTGCTAAGGATATAATGTGAAGCTGATCCTAACCTAGAAAGGAGTGTGACAGTTCACCAAGGCATAGACAAGATGCTTAGTCAGTATCCCTCTGTAATGTAAATTATACAGTGAGAAAAAGAAAGCAAGCACTATTCAAACTACTTTTGATAAGTTTTTTTTTAACAGAAAAAACTTTTAATTCTTAATATTTTGGGTGTTCTAAAGTATACTAAATAAATATTAGTTTTGCTCTCTTTTCATTTCTTTTACATTTATAGCCAAGAGTAAGAGTCTTAATGTTTTGATGACATTTTTTAAGGATCATTGAACAATTAATGTTTTCCCCATTGATTATTAAGATTGCTTTCCTTGCTTTAGTTTGCACAGTTGTTTTTGCAGTCCCTATTACCCTGGGGGACTGTTTATACTATTTAGTGATTAAAAAGAATGAAGTAGTGATTCATGCT
>NW_011486245.1:5041-5549 GCF_000754665.1 Bison bison bison | reverse complement strand
GATATTTCTCCCGGCAATCTTGATTCCAGCTTGTGCTTCTTCCAGCCCAGCGTTTCTCATGATGTACTCTGCATATAAGTTAAATTAGCAGGGTGACAGTATACAGCCTTGATGTACTCCTTTTCCTATTTGGAACCAGTCTGTTGGTCCATGTCTAGTTCTAACTGTTGCTTCCTGACCTGCATATAGGTTTCTCAAGAGGCAGGACAGGTGGTCTGGTATTCCCATCTCTTGAAGAATTTTCCACAGTTTATTGTGATCCGCACAGTCAAAGGCTTTGGCATAGTCAATAAACAGAAATAGATGTTTTTCCAGAGCTCTCTTGCTTTTTCCATGATCCAGCAGATGTTGGCAATTTGATCTCTGGTTTCTCTGCCTTTTCTGAAACCACCTTGAACATCTGGAAGTTCACGGTTCATATATTGCTGAAGCCTGGCTTGGAGAATTTTGAGCATTACTTTACTATCGTGTGAGATGAGTGCAATTGTGCGGTAGTTTGAGCATTCTT
>NW_011486245.1:0-926 GCF_000754665.1 Bison bison bison | reverse complement strand
ACACGTGTACACCCGTGGCGGAAACATGCTGATATATGGCAAAACCAATACAATTTTGTAAAGTAATTAGCCTCTAATTAAAATAAATAAATTTAAAAAATAAATTGCCAGTAGAAAAACAGAACTCTCAAAGGCATTTGGTTTTACATGTCAATATTTTATTCAACTGATTATTGACTATTCCAGCAGGAAGACAAAAGATCTGGTTCCAAGAACATTTGAAAAATAGAGATGTATGCAGTCAATGGGAAAAGAATGCTACAAGAAGATGACTGAGGTCGACATCAAAGTGGTTAACCTTTTGCAGGCAGTCAAACCACATCATTTGGGGGATTAACATCTCTACCAGGCTATACAGCAAAGCAGCTTACTGATTTCTGTAACTTAATCTCTAATTTTCACTGACTTTTCCAGGACAGTAAACCATTTCAAAACTTATCTAGTAGGGGTGGGGCAAGGCGGGGGTTCCTCTTGGAAAGGGCATGTGGCTGCCTGGAGAAATTTTCTCTCTGCTTCCACCAGCTCAGTTTCCTTCTGACTCCCTGATATTTAACTCTGTAAAGAGGGCCTCTAGTTTTCAGTCACGGTACAGAATTTCCTAGTACATCGTGTTGGGTCTCCTACTGGAGAGAGCCATGGCGTTTCCTCATTTTTCTGAGGAAATGTTAAAAACATGTCCTTTAGAAGCCTAGTTTGGTCTTGACCCTTCTTCATCACCACAGAGGAGGAAGTGACTGCCACTTCCGTAGGAGAATGCTTTCCACATGACTCCAGAGAACACAGTCCCCATGGCAATTGATTTGGGTGGCTTCAGGGCACAGCTGCTGGCATAGAGGCATTGAAATACAGCGAAAACCGATGGCTCTGTGGGCAGCGCAGGGCAGGAAGTCACCTGGCGGAAGGGCTCACAAGGATGCTGCATCTCA
>NW_011486244.1:4712-5054 GCF_000754665.1 Bison bison bison | reverse complement strand
TTCATCAAGAGGCTTTTGAGTTCCTCTTCACTTTCTGCCGTAAGGGTGGTGTCATCTGCATATCTGAGAATATTGATATTTCTCCCGGCAATCTTGATTCCGGCTTGTGCTTCTTCCAGCCCAGCGTTTCTTGTGATGTACTCTGCATAGAAGTTAAATAAGCACGGTGACAATATACAGCCTTGATGTACTCCTCTCCCTATTTGAAACCAGTCTGTTCCATGTTCAGTTTTAACTATTGCTTCCTGACCTGCATACAGATTTATCAATAGGCAGGTCAGGTAGTCTGGTATTCCCATCTCTTTCAGAGTTTTCCACAGTTTATTTTGATCCACACAGTCA
>NW_011486244.1:0-870 GCF_000754665.1 Bison bison bison | reverse complement strand
TTCATTTTCCTTTTTTTTTTTTTTTACAGTTTGGCATCCTATACAGGTTTCAAGATCATCCTTCCCTGAGCAGGGCGGAAACCTGAGCCCCAGGGTGGCAACCACAGAGTCTTGTCCCCATGGAATGTTGATCGGTGCAAACCCTCCTGGAGGGCCTTATCACAGTGCTAACGCCTGGTTTCCCACCCCAACCCTGCCTGCGAGCTCCAACAGTGGATGCCTCAGGTCACACAACCAGCAAGACAGGAACACAGAATCACCCATCAGCAGCCAGGCTTCTAGAGTTGCACTAATCTCAGACACCCCAATACAACTTCCGAAGGTGAACCTGCCAATCAGAGTGACAAAACTCAAATCTGTCCATGGTGAACAGGAAACATTCCTTCCTAGTAGGAAGCCTACATAAACCCCTGGACCAACCTCAACCATCACAGGGAAGACACCAGAAGGAAGAACTACTACCACAAATACCATGAGTTAAACAAAATGAAATGAGAGATGAATATGTTTCAGATGAAGGAGTAAGTTAAAAATTCACTAGACAAAATAAATGAAGAGGATATAGGCAATCTACCTGAAATAGAATTCACAATAATGATAGTAAAAATGACCCAAGATCTCCAAACTAGAATGGAAGCACAGATTGAGAAGAAACAAACAAAGATTAACAAGGACTGCTGCTGCTGCTAAGTTGCTTCAGTCGTGTCTGACTCTGTGTGACCCCATAGACGGCAGCCCACCAGGCTGTGTCATCCCTGGGATTCTCCAGGCAAGAACACTGGAATGGGTTGCCATTTCCTTCTCCAATACATGAAAGTGAAAAAGTGAAGTCACTCAGTCATGTCTGACCCTTAGCGACCCCATGGACTG
>NW_011486243.1:4630-5325 GCF_000754665.1 Bison bison bison | reverse complement strand
ACCCTGGAACACTGTCGACTGGATTTTACCACCGCTGGAGCAGCTAATGACTTATTTCACACCTTCTCTAACTTTACTTCTGGAAAAAACATTCTGTCTAATATCTTTAGTTCTAATTTTGCTTCTCATAATCATTCTTCCTTGTATTGTCAGGATTCTTTGGCAGAACATTCAAAAGCTCGCGACTGAGCTGCATCTGGCTGTTTTAAGAAATAAAAAAGGGGGAGATGCGGGGAGCGAGCTCCGCCCCTGGCAAAGGTCATGAGGAAGGAGGCTTGGCATAGGCAAAGGCGGGATCAAGCCTCAGGAGTCTCCCTGGAAATTCTCGAGCAATCTACCCCCAAAACCAGAGTCTGCCTACTTTCTGCTTTGTGCTTTCACCTACACCTCTGACTTTACGGGAGGCTGTCCCCCACTACCTCTCTGAAAAAAGAGTTAGCTTACAGCTCCAGTTAATAATTCCTGGGTGTGACAGTGTTTCAACCTACAAACTCCCTTGGAAGTCCTCTAGCCTGCCTGAATAGGTTTTTCCGGCCACATGTGATTGCTCAGAGCCTCCAAACTGTGAGAGGCATGAGATGTTCTAAACTGTCTAAATACAGATTCCTTTGAGCAGTCAAAAGATTGATTAGAAATTGTATTGGTGAAGGGATTTTCACTTGTTGGGCCAATATTTGCTGCTAAGTCTCCATATC
>NW_011486243.1:0-1029 GCF_000754665.1 Bison bison bison | reverse complement strand
GCATGGACTGCAACCTACCAGGCTCCTCCATCCATGGGATTTTCCAGGCAAGAGTACTGGAGTGGGGTGACATTGCCTTATCCACATAGAATAAATTTGATTAAAACAATGAAATTTGAAAGTTAGAAAATTTAACATATTGTTGATATCATTCCACCTTTCTAATATTCTTCTAAAATGTTGTTTTATGTGGTGTAAATACAGTTCATCAAACAGAACTGCATATTTATCTTACTCAATTTATGACTAATGACTATGGAATAATTTTTTATATTTAAATCAATTATTTAAAATACCTGCCATGTATATAAGTTTAAGATAAACAAATATGCAAAGCAGCTTTTCTGTGAATGTGTTTCCCAGTTATATAAACGGTCACTGCCGATGATGCTCTTTATAGATTTTGGTTTTGTGTTTTTGTCATGAGACTCCCTTCTTCAGTTTCGTTCAGTTCAGTCACTCAGTCATGTCTGACTCTTTGCAACCCCATGAACAGCAGCACACCAGGCCTCCCTGTCCATCACCAACACCCAGAGTCCACCCAAACCCATGTCCATTGAGTCAGTGATGCCACCCAACCATCTCATCCTCTGCCATCCCCTACTCCTGCCCTCAATCTTTCCCATCATCAGGGTATTTTCAAATGAGTCAGGTCTTTGCATCAGGTGGCCAAAGTACTGGAGTTTCAGCTTCAACATCAGTCCTACCAATGTACACCCAAGACAGATCTCTTTTAGGATGAACTGGTTGGATCTCTTTGCAGTCAATGGGACTCTCAAGCGTATTCTCCAACACCACAGTTCACAAGCATCAATTTTTCAGCACTCAGCTTTCTTTACAGTCCAACTCTCACATCCATACATGACCAGTGGAAAAAACCATATTTTTGACTAGATGGACCTTTTTTGGCAAAGTAATGTCTCTGCTTTATAATATGCTGTCTAAGGTTGGTCATAACTTTCCTTCCAAGGAGTAAGTGTCTTTTAATTTCATGGCTGCAATCACCATCTGCAGTGATTTTGGAGCCCC
>NW_011486242.1:9334-11335 GCF_000754665.1 Bison bison bison | reverse complement strand
CTTCCAATGTTATTATCTGCTGAGTGGAATAATGCTGTATTTCTGGTAAAGGTGAAGGCAGATAAGACCTAAAAGAAGTCCTCAAATCACACAGTATAGGAAATAACGTATTCCAGTATGTTGCATTTGCTCTGGTTGCTGACTTTCCCATTATTCACTGTCACTGTAATTGAGAAACCTGGAATATCTAGAAAGTGAACTTTGAAAAGAGAGCTCTTAGGTTGTTTTGTTACTGCTAAGTACTATTGGAATAAATACAGGTGTCATTTTACAGGGTGTTTGATGATTATTCTGCACAGAAACCTCAACCTTCCAACTCAATATTCAGAATTCTAGACTCTGTTTGGGTAATTTTCCTTCTACTTTTATGTAATTTTACAAATAAATCTTCGATTTTCCAATATGGCAACATATCACTCATATTGAAATGAGAAAGGGCTTGTAATTTAAAAAATTAAAGATTAGCTATTATATTTTATAAGTTCAAACTATATATGATCCAGTGTACTTTTGCTTAGTTTCCTGGCTTCTGGTTTCTGTTAAACTGGAATTGCCATTTTAACATTAAATATTAAATGTATATTTCATTAGCTGATTGTATATATTTAATTCTTGCAACAAGTAAGGAGAAGTATAGATTTCCTGGACTCATTAGTGAAGGAACCAGGTCAGTAATCCAGCTGGGTCCGTGGACAACTTTAATTAAGGCAGGAAATACAGGTAAATGTCATTGATTTGGGCACCTAGGTTTCAGTGTTGAAAAGGAATAATTAATAGTCTAGGAAATTGAGACCCAGAGTCTGGAACCCAGGAACAGCATCTTGGCTAAGAAAAAAGTTCTAAATAGATATCAGAGATGCTAGGCAAAGGAAAAAGGTAATCAGGAATTCATAAGACTTGTTAGGGAGCTAACGTCTTTATAGTCCATGAGTTTTCCTGCTGAGAAGCATATTAGCACAGAAAGGACGCTTAGAGGGAATCCGGTCAACGAAGCTCAGATTGGGAAGGAGCGCAGTCCTACATCTACTGTCCACCACAGATGAGATTTGCTGTTGTAGAAAAATGACAAAATCTCCTTGTGAGCCTTAAAAAACGTGTGAGTCCTTTTTGAGGTCTGTGTTTCACATAAATTAAAAATAACCTATCTCTAAGCACAACTGGTTTAAAAATTGTTTATTTATTTATTTATTTTTGCCTACTCTTAATTGGGAAGATTTAATTTCTTGATCTTTTGTAAGACATATCACTCTCATTCCTAGATTCTTCGATAAAGGTGCCATTCTTCTCACTCCCTCCTATCTTCATAATGGGGCTGACTTAACAAATATTCAAGAGATAGGCAGAAATCCCACCCAGCATTGATTGGTAACTCAGAGGAGGTGTGGATATGGAATAAAGAATCAAATTATAAAATTTACAAAATGCCATCAATTGCGCCAGTACCTTAATACTCTAAAGACTAATCATTGGTCTGCAGTTATAGTGACAAGAGGTTTTCTATTAGGAAAAAAATAATAATTTGTGTTCTTTCCTTATCCAACCTCCTATTTGAATGTATCTGGAAGGCTGGTTTAAATCTTGCTTAAAAGTTTACAATAAAAAATGTATGCACTTCACATAGATGTGATAATGCTTAATTGTCCATTAAAGAAGACATTTCACATTTTTAACATGAACAGTTTCCTACTCTAAACATTTTTATTAAGCCATTTATTCAACAAAGGAAGGCCAGCACAGCAAGCAATAGTGTAGATGTTTTTCAACTACTACTGTGTCAGAAATGTTCATAGAAATGCATTTTAAACACCACAATGAGGAAAAAATCCTTTAGTGGAAATCCAGATAACACTAGAAAATGATCATTACCATTGGACTCTTAAGATTAGCCTACAGTTTTTTTTTTGTGACTTTTTAAGGATATCACAATTTAAAAATGTCTTACCGTTTTCTTTTCAATTTTCTTCTGACGATTGTTTTAAATTACACGTTGCCAGGGATCTT
>NW_011486242.1:5305-5618 GCF_000754665.1 Bison bison bison | reverse complement strand
GTGCTTGTGTATTAAGAAGTCTGTTGTTTAACTTTTAAAAAACCCAGTATTTGTTAAAACCATGTTACCAAGGAACCCCTTTTAGAATAAAGGGAATAATATCTGCTAACATTTTGAGTCAAGGCACTCCTTTTTTATTGTCTAAAGCTAGGTAAATGCTGAGTGGTATATTTAATAGCCATGATTCATATATTGCTATTTAAATTTAAATCAATCTCGTGTCTATAGAATATCTGCACTGGCTGGGGGGTTCTTTACCACTAGCGCCACCTGGGAATCTAAAGTGAAAGTGTTAGTCACTTGGTTGTGTCTG
>NW_011486242.1:4958-5205 GCF_000754665.1 Bison bison bison | reverse complement strand
CACATGTATACCTGTGGCGGATTCATTTTGATATTTGGCAAAACTAATACAATTATGTAAAGTTTAAAAATAAAATAAAATTAGAAAAAAGAAAAAAAAAAGAAAGAAAATTGGTCTAGATATTGTTGCATCAGTGTCTCTGTTGGAGGAAGAGGAGTCTGAGGTTTCATAGTCTACCATTTTGCTAACATTATTCCCTTATATGGCTTTCTTTTTCATCATTGTGTTAAGTGATAGGAAATTAATT
>NW_011486242.1:0-1063 GCF_000754665.1 Bison bison bison | reverse complement strand
AAAAAAAAAAAAAAAAAAAAAGCACCACCACTTGTAGAGGATGCATGCACGTGACAGTGTATGCCAGACACATGAACTAACTTACATGACTGGACAGGTGAACATACTTGCGCATCTTTGGAAAGTTCTCAACTTGAAGGTTCATTTGTAGGAGAATTACTGTAATTGATTAAGAAAACAAGACAGTCATAGATGGTATGGGGCCAGAGTAGAGAGGTATGATAGTGACAGAGTGAGTCTTTTGGCAGGGGGAGCAGAGAAAGGTTTATTGCAGGGCCAAGAAAAGAGAATGTGTGGTTTGTGCTCAAAAAACCCCAAACTCCCAGAGTGAGTCTTTTTACTTGATAATCAAAGAAGGCTTTTCTAAAGTAGTGATATGTAATTAGAATCCTGAATGATATGAAGAAGCCAGCTATGAAATGATCAAGCAGAATGGTCTTCCAGGCTAAGGGAGCAGCTTAAAAAAAAAAAAGGCTTCATGTTGGAAAGAACTTGACATGGTGGAAAAACAGGAAGAAAGGCAGTTTGGATTTGAAGTAGTGTGAGGGCCAAGGAATAGGGGAAGAGAGCACACAGTAGGCAGGGGCCAGATCAAGTAGAGTTGTTTATATATACCAACTGAGTGAAGCTGCTCTTCATCTTTAAAATCACTTCCTGAGTAATCCTGAGAACTTGCCAGCTGCTTTAAGCCAGAAGGAAGTCATGATAATTTGTGCACTTAGTGAACACAGGCAGACTCATGTTCCAATCTTTCATTTTGACTTGATTTGTATTTTCCTTGGCTTTTTTTCCCTTTTGACTAAACAGCAGAACCCACTGACATTTTGCTTTACTCTAGATTTCAGTCATTGACTTCCTTGCATATGTGCACACAGAGCTGTGACAGCCCTTGCACTAGGGCAGTGGGGGCAGGAGAAGAGAACTTTTGAATTTGCTGGATGGGTAGGTGACCAATGATGGTCATGTCTACATCTCCCAGGTGATTGCATCAGACATGTAACGATTTTGAACCTGTGAAAAAAAGAAGGAATTAAAGGCAATTCTCTAAAGCATATGCCAATAG
>NW_011486241.1:4817-5290 GCF_000754665.1 Bison bison bison | reverse complement strand
CCCCCACACCAGCTGGAGCCTGAGGACTGAAGATGTTAAACCCTGTGACACAACCCTGTTACCTCATCATCAACCAATCAGAGAATAATGATGGAGGTGATCACCTACACTGCACTTTCTCCCTCACCTTCCCTGTAAAAACTCTCCCGTGAAATCCACCAGGGAGTTTGGATTTTTTTGAGCATGAACTCCTGGCTTGACTCTTGCAATAAACCTTTCTTTGCTCCAAACTCCAACAGATTTTTTGACCTCGGACAACAACAGGGTTTAGCACAGATTATGTTTGTAGAGCTGCAAGACCTAATGAAAAGTAACAAAGTTAGAACTCAGATGATTTTGGAAGATGAATGCATGGTGTTAATGGGGGCAGCTTTCTGGCATCTTACATGCTGCATTGTGCAGGGAACCTCTGTGAGCTTGTTGCTGCCCTCTTAGACTGGGAAATGGAAATCTGAGGAGACAGAGGCTGTGTC
>NW_011486241.1:0-723 GCF_000754665.1 Bison bison bison | reverse complement strand
ACTTATAGCAGCTTTATTCATAATTCCCAAAACTTGGAAGCAACACAGATGTCCTTCGATAGGTGAGTGGATAATTAACCTAGTTCATTCAGACAATGGAGAATTATTCAGCACTAAAAAAAAAAAATATATATATATATATATATATGCTATCAATCCATGAAACAACATGGAGGAAATGTAAATGGTCATTACTAAGTGAAAGTAGTCTGAAAAGGCTACATGCTGTATAATGCTAACTGTATGACAAAAAGGCGAACTATGGAGACAGTAAAACGACTAATGGTTGCCGGAGAGCGGAGATGGGGAGTAAGGGATGAACAGGTGGAGCACAGAGGACTTTTAGGACAATGGAAATACTCTGAATGATACCACAATGATGGAAATGTCATACATTTGCCTAAACTCATAGAATGCACACCAGGAGTGAATCCTAATGTAAACTATGGACTTTGGGTGACTATGATGTGTCAGTCTAGATCCATCAGTTGTGCCAAATGTATCATCTGGTGAGGGATGTTGGTAGTGGGGAAGCCATGGAGTGTGAGGACAGGGGATATATGAGAAACCTCTGCAATTGCCGCCCCCAAAAGTAAAAAAGTCAATGAAATACTGATAAGATATTGATGAAGATTATATACCCAAATGGTGAAATGTTATAATAGAAGAAATGGAGAGGGTTTGTTTTTTTTTTAAGTTATAGACTGAGATTCCATAGTACTA
>NW_011486240.1:5485-5702 GCF_000754665.1 Bison bison bison | reverse complement strand
CAGCACACCAGTGTCCGTGTCCGTGCGTGTAGCTCAGTTGCTCAGTCGTGTCTGACTCTTTGCAGCCCCATGGACTGCAGCACACCAGTGTCCGTGTCCGTGCGTGTTGCTCAGTTGCTCAGTAGTATCTGACTCTGTGCAGCCCCACGGACTGCAGCACACCAGTGTCCGTGTCCGTGCGTGTTGCTCAGTTGCTCAGTCGTGTCTGACTCTGTGC
>NW_011486240.1:0-1824 GCF_000754665.1 Bison bison bison | reverse complement strand
TTTTTTTTTTTTTTTTGGCCAACTTTGCCCTTTACTCACTTCTGTGTAGATTTTAATTCCGTGTATGTGTTTGGGTTTTTGTACACTCTTTTTTTTTCTCATTTCAATCAGTTTTCTCCCGTTTGTATCTTTCTGTCATGTTATTTCAGTTCTCTCCACAAAGAAATCATGTCCTTGGGTATCTTTTTGAATATTTCCAGCAAATACGTTACACAATTTTAATGTAGGCCTTAGCGACAACTTTTTCCCATATCAGGAACTTCCTTTGAATATTGAAAAGTGGTGTTCCTTTGCCATATGCTACAGCACGTTTTCATGTACCCAGAATTTTTTCTGTCTGACCCTGTTGGGATTTGTAGAACACTATTGTTTGAACCCTGGATTTTCCAATAGACTGAACGAATGTCCTTGACTATCCTCTAAAATAGTGCCTGCTGACCAGGGAAGGTACCATTCCAGAAGGAAAATGCGGGGAGGGAGCTCAGTCTGGCAGGCAGGCAGGCAGAAGAATGTCCCTTCCAAAGACGCCCATGCCCTAATCCTTGGGATTTATGAATTTATTACATTAAATGGCAAAAAGAACAGATATGATGAAGGTAAGTGTCCTTGAGATGGAGAGATTATCCAGGGTTATGTTTAAAAGCAGAGAATCCTTCCATCTGTCCAAGCAATAGTCAAAGAGGGATATGATGATTGAGGGACCAGAGGGATTTACACAGCAAGGGCTCAACCTGTTGTTACTGACTGCTCCGTGGAAGGAAATCTATGACAAACCTAGACAGCATATTAGAAAGCAGAGACATCACTGCCGACAAAGTCCATATAGTCAAAGCTATAGCTTTTCCCAGTAGTCATGTATGGGTATGAGAGTTGGACCATAGAGAAGGCTGAGTGCTGAAGAATTGATGCTTGCAAACTGTGCTAGAGAAGACTCTTGAGGGTCCCTTGGACTGCAAGGAGATCTAACAGTCAACCCTTAAGGAGATCAACTCTGAGTATTCATTAGAAGGACTGTTGCTGTTGGTGAAATTGAAGCCTGATACTTTGGCCACCTGATGCAAAGTGCTGACTCATTGGAAAAGACACTGTTGCTGGGGAAAACTGAGGGCAGGAGGAGAAGGCGACGACAGAGGATGAGATGGTTGGATGGCATCACTGACTCAAAGGACATGAGTTTGATCTAACTCCGGGAGGTTGTGGAGGACAAGGAAGCCAGGCAATGCTGCAGTCCACGTGTTTGCTAAGAGTTGAACACGACTTATCAAGTGAATAACAACAAAAGCAAGGACTATGGGGAGCCAATGCTCACAAGGCCCAAACTCCCCTGGCGTGCTGCAGTCCACGGGGCAGCAGAGAGTCAGACAAGACAGCGACTGGACGACAATGGGGAGCCAATGCTCACAAGGCCCAAACTCCCCTGGCGTGCTGCAGTCCACGGGGCAGCAGAGAGTCAGACAAGACAGCGACTGGACGACAATGGGGAGCCAATGCTCACAAGGCCCAAACTCCCCTGGCGTGCTGCAGTCCACGGGGCAGCAGAGAGTCAGACAAGACAGCGACTGGACGACAATGGGGAGCCAATGCTCACAAGGCCCAAACTCCCCTGGCGTGCTGCAGTCCACGGGGCAGCAGAGAGTCAGACAAGACAGCGACTGGACGACAATGGGGAGCCAATGCTCACAAGGCCCAAACTCCCCTGGCGTGCTGCAGTCCACGGGGCAGCAGAGAGTCAGACAAGACAGCGACTGGACGACAATGGGGAGCCAATGCTCACAAGGCCCAAACTCCCCTGGCGTGCTGCAGTCCACGGGGCAGCAGAGAGTC
>NW_011486239.1:31245-31449 GCF_000754665.1 Bison bison bison | reverse complement strand
AGTGGTCAAACAGGAGATGGCAAGAGTGAACATCAACATTCTAGGAATCAGTGAACTAAAATGGACTGGAATGGGTGAATTTAACTCAGATGACCATTATATCTATGACTACGGGCAGGAATCCCTTAGAAGAAATGGAGTAGCCATCATGGTCAACAAAAGAGTCTGAAATGCAGTACTTGGATGCAATCTCAAAAATGACAG
>NW_011486239.1:23339-28060 GCF_000754665.1 Bison bison bison | reverse complement strand
GAATTAAAGCATGTTTCTTACCCAATGGAACTAAGAATTCAATTAAGAGGACTGCATAAGTAATCACATTAATAATATACATTAAAGACAGCCATTTCTAATATTTACCTTTATATAATACTAAAGTGTCAAGTGTATTGCAACAAAGCTAACGAGGATTGTGAGTGTCATCTTGGTCTACCTGGTTCTTGGGAATCTGGATTAGGACTTGACATGTGCATAGAAGCTGCTCATAAATCCTGATCAAATGAAAAAATACACGAATCATTTTATATGCATTATTTCCCTCAAGTAACTTCCCTGTGGGTAAAAGAAAGATCACTCTGTAGGTAATAAACCAAGACAGAGATGTGAAGTTATTTATTGAAATCACACAATTAGCAAAGGCAGAACTGAATATAGAACCCAAGCTTTCTGACTTCCAATCCCAATACCATGCAATTGCCATGCACTAAGAATGCACAGTTTGTAACTCCCAAAGGAGATGAATGTGTAAAGAAGAAAATGTCCAGGGTTTCAGATTCAATATAGACTCATTTCTAGTGTTAAGACACAACTAGGAACAAGTTCTCCTCCCTTTAATAAAGTAAGTCCTTTAATGAAGAACACACACTCATCAGATGTAAATTTAACAAAGCAAGTTTGGGGCTTCCCTGTCAGCTCATTGGTAGAAAATTTGCCTGCCAGGGCCGTAGACATGGGTTCAATCCCTGATCTGTGAAGGTCCCAAATGCCTTGAAGCAACTAAGCCCATGTGCAGCAACTGTTGAGCCTGTGCTCAAGAGCCCAGGAGCCACGACTACTGAGTGCACGTGCCACAGATACTAAAATCAGAGTGCCCCAGAGCTTGGGCCTTGCAAAGGGAGAAGCCACCACAATGAGAAGTCCACTTCTCATTCACATTCTCGTGCAATTAGAGAGCAGCACCCACTCTCCACAGCTAAAGAAAAGCCTATGCAGCAACAAAGACTTCCCATAGCCAAAAATAAATAAATGAAATTATAAACAAATACAAGCAAATTTTAAAGCTGACATCTAGGAAGCACTGTATTTGTTAAAGAGGGAAATGGATAGCCCCAAACCCTGGGAAAATTAAGGGTTGCTATTTTCACAAATTCAGGTAGAATACCATGCTAACATACAAGCAGATTTGTGTGTGTATGTGTATGTGAGAGAGAGAGACAGAGAATATGGCTCTAGGGAAAATCCTGCTCCCCCCACTCAGATCATAAATAAGCTCTGCATTCACATTGACTGGTCAGGGAAGAACAGCAATTCCACTTCCCAGCGTCCTTCAGTTGAAACACTCTGTCCCTGAGGGATGTCACAGAACACTTTTTCTTGTGGATCTAAAACAGGGCATTTATGTGTAGTGACACTTTCACAAATAACTCTTCAGCTTTCTGAAAATACATCCTTGAACTCAATTACATTCATAATTCAAATGTAGTGCATGCCTCTACACTAAAACACTCCTTTCTAGTAAAGCTGCTACAATTCTTTCTTGTAACTTTTAACTATAGCTTGGAGATGCCAAGACTATGCTGATGCAGCCACAGGAAATGGGAAAGTGATTGTCACTCAGTCGTGTCCAATTCTTTGTGACCCCAGAGACTGCAGCCTGCCAGGCTCCTCTGTCCATGGAATTGTTCAGGCAAGAATACTGGAGTCAGTTGCCATTCTCTTCTCCAGGGGATCTTCCTGACCCAGGGATTGAACCCAGGTCTCCTGCATTGCAGGCAGATTCTTTACCATCTGAACCACCAGGAAAGCCCAAGTAAATGGGAAAGCTTCTGGAAAAGAGAGAACACTTATACAGATGCTGGAATGTGGGACAGAGGGAGGGAGGAGGAGGAGCAAAGTTATCAGTCTAGGAGAGATTTGCCTTCACTAGAGGAAGATGGGTGAGCCAACCTGGTTGCAGAAAATGTAAAGTTTGGATCAAGCTGGATGTAATGGGTTCAAGATGGATATAATGGGAGTGAGGTTTCCTCACCCTCTTTCATTTAAGAATTTGAGCCAGTGAGGTAACAGAAAAATAATTACAGTTATTTAAGTACTTCCCATAAAACTTAAGGAGTTCAAGCAGTAAGTGATATACCCTCCCAGAATAAATCTTTCAGTACAGATGATGCTATTCTGTATATGCAAATTTATACATCAATGTAATAGTTAATGACTTCCCTGGGGGCTCAGCAGTAAAGAATCTGCCTGCCGATGTACAAGACATGAGTTCTTTCGCTAGCTTGGGAAGATCCCCTGGAGAAGTAAATGGCAACCAACTCCAGTATTCTTGCCTCGGAAATCCCATGAGCTGAAGAACCTGATGGGCAACAGTCTATTAGGTCACAAAGAGTTGGACACAACTAAACAACAATAGCAATTTTTAATACTATACCATATTTAGACAAGTTGGTGTGTTCTTTTTACAATGAAAATTTATGACAAATCATAATAAAACTTTGACTATTTCAAAAGTAATGGTCCACTTAACTATAGGAGTTAAAGAAAGAAATATTACTCTAGGTTAAAATAAATATTAAAATGTAATAATAAGAAGATAATCATGCTGCAGACCTAGGGAAAATGAGAATTACAAAAGCACGGAGAACTGTTTCTCCTATGAACTGAATGATTTTGCCTCATAGTTGTTTGCTGGCTTTTTTTTTTTTTTTTTTTTAATGAGACGGTGTTATCTACAGAATAAATTCAAGGCCTCTGTTTTTAGACAAGAAAAGAACACCACACCAGCTGCCCCTGTGTAAATGATGGTGTATTCAGGAAGAGACTATTTCTTGGCACTGACCTAGGAGTCTTTTGGATAATTAAGTGGTTTCTCAACCACTGAGCTACCAGGAGGATAACCACAGGGAACAGAAGCAGCAGGTGATGGGTAAAGGAGGGAGCCACAGCCTCTTCTATCAAGCATTCAATAAAATAGTTCTTGAGAAAATCACTTAGCACAAGGTCTTAAACACAGTAACTCCCATTACACCTAATCTAAAATTACATGTATAATAAACACCACTTGTCAATAACCTTGTTCTGTAATTTCTTTTTGCATCAATTCCTCAGAGTCATGTCTTCATGGAAAAGTATGTAATACTTGAAAAAATTAAGGTAAAAAAATACCAAGTTATGGGAATTAAATGGCATAATATATTAGTGTCAGTTCAGTTCATTCGCTCAGTCATGTCTGACTCTTTGCGACCCCATGAATCGCAGCACGTCAGGCCTCCCTGTCCATCACTGACACCCAGAGTTCACTCAGACTCAGGTCCATCGAGTCAGTGATGCCATCCAGCCATCTCATCCTCTGTCGTTCCCTTCTCTTCCTGCCCCCAATCCCTTCCAGCATCAGAGTCTTTTCCAATGAGTCAACTCTTTGCATGAGGTGGCCAAAGTATTGGAGTTTCAGCTTCAGCATCAGTCCTTCCAATGAACACCCAGGACTGGTCTCCCTGAGGATGGATTGGTTGGATCTCCTTGCAGTCCAAGGGACTCTCAAGAGTCTTCTCCAACACCACAGTTCAGAAGCATCAATTCTTCAGCACTCAGCTTTCTTCACAGTCCAACTGTCACATCCATACATGACCACTGGAAAAACCATAGCCTTGACTAGATGGACTTTTGTTGGCAAAGTAATGTCTCTGCTTTTGAATATGCTATCTAGGTTGGTCATAACTTTCCTTCCAAGGAGTAAGCATCTTTTAATTTCATGGCTGCAGTCACCATCTGCAGTGATTTTGGAGTCCAGAAGAAAAAAGTCTGACACTGTTTCCACTGTTTCCCCATCTATTTCCCATGAAGTGATGGGACTGGATGTCATGATCTTCATTTTATGAATGTTGAGCTTTAAGCCAACTTTTTCACTCTCCACTTTCACTTTCATCAAGAGGCTTTTGAGTTCCTCTTCACTTTCTGCCATAAGGGTGGTGTCATCTGCATATCTGAGGTTATCGATATTTCTCCCGGCAATCCTGATTCCAGCTTGTGCTTCTTCCAGGCCAGTGTTTCTCATGATGTACTCTGCATAGAAATTAAATAAGCAGGGTGACAATATACAGCCATGACGTACTCCTTTTCCTATTGGGAACCAGTCTGTTGTTCCATGTCCAGTTCTAATTGTTGTTTCCTGACCTGCATATAGGTTTCTCAAGAGGCAGGTCAGGTGGTCTGGTATTTCCATCTCTTGAAGAATTTTCCACAATTTATTGTGATCCACACAGACCAAGGCTTTGGCATAGTCAGTAAAGCAGAAATAGATATTTTTCTGGAACTCTCTTGCTTTTTCAATGATCCAGTGGATGTTGGCAATTTGATCTCTGGTTCCTCTGCCTTTTCTAAAACCAACTTGAACATCTGGAAGTTCACAGTTCACATATTGCTGAAGCCTGGCTTGGAGAATTTTGAGCATTAGTTTACTCGCATGTGAGATGAGTGCAATTGTGTGGTAGTTTGAGTATTCTTTGGTATTGCCTTTCTTTGGGATTGAAAGAAAACTGACCTTTTTCCAGTCTGGTGGCCACTGCTGAGTTTTCCAAATTTGCATATTGACATATTGAGTACAGCACTTTCACAGCATCATCTTCCAGGATTTGAAAGAACTCAACTGGAATTCCATCACTTCCTCTAGTTTTGTTCATAGTGATACTTTCTAAGGCCCACTTGACTTCACATTCCAGGATGTCTGGCTCTAGGTGAGTGATCACACCATCGTG